>NW_015537928.1:44083-51078 GCF_001515605.1 Sinocyclocheilus anshuiensis | reverse complement strand
ATTTGGGCAGTGTTATGCAAATCTTCCCACACAGTGACGTAGACATGTGGGGGCGTGTTTAAACGAGTCGTTTTAGGAGGGCGTGGACAAGTCTTAACTTTTATAAAGAATATCTCTTTGGATTTGAGACTTTAGTCTTTGCAACTTTACAGATCTTCTTTATGCACCAAGAGCTTGTAACACTCCAAAGAGAAAGGAAAAATTGTAATCGCATCATATGACCCCTTTAAGTGTTTACACACTGAGGGACAGCCTTCCACAAATGACATTAGGTAAGATTAGACATTAGGCTGAAAATAACTTTAAATAATAATATAAGAATATGAATTAAAATCATGCAGACATTAGAAACACTATTTTACTTCAGGAATAGTTAACCTAAAAATGTAATCACCCTGAAGCCATCCAAGATGTAAATGAGTTTGTTTCTTCAATGTAACAGAAATGTAGCATTACATCACTTGCTCACCAATGGATCTTCTGCAGTGAATGGGTGCCGTTAGAATGAGAGTCTAAACAGCTGATAAAAATATCACAATAATCCACAAGTAATCCAAATGACTTTATAAGAAATTGCTTCTGGCCAATTTACGAGTCAATAATCCATAATACCGTATTGACCCGAATATAAGACGATGTTTTTTTCTTGGAAATACATCTGAAAAAACACGGTCGTCTTATATTCAGGGTCTAGACTTTGACATGTCAATAATACACCCACAACAATAGGTGGCGCCAAATACGCATAAAACGAGTGTGCCATGACATACGTAATGTAATGCATGTTGTAAAGATCGCGAGTAAAAACAAAAGAAAAAGAAAACCTTACAGCTGCATGAGTCGTGACTGTCACATTAGCCTGATGGGACCAAACTCCCTTTGTGATTTTAAAACGTAAGACAGTACCCAGATTTGAAGACTACAGTAAGATTTAACTTCTACTGTTAATAAGATTTTGGTAGGCTACTATTAGATGGATAAAAAGCCTTTTTCCAAAAGGTATATCTGGAAAAAGGGGGGTCGTCTTATAATCAGGGTCGTCTTATATTCGGGCCAATACGGTAAAACTTCCTCCAGTGAAAATGTTGTCTCGTCTGAATCAGGAGAGAAATCTACACTTCTGTGTTTACAAGCAAAAAGAGTCCAAAACAGTTCTAAACAGATATGTTGGTGGATTTTGATGTCAGGAGACAACAGGGTCAAGACTTTTTCAATGCAGAAAGTGTTATGATGGATCATGGACCCATATTTTGGCCAGAAGTGAACTTTAAAATTAAAATGCCTTAATGATGGATTTGTTTCTACAAAAACATGCAGATTTTCACTTCTCAAGACATTAACTGATGGACTGGAAGTGGATTAGTATGGGATTATTGTGATGTTTTTATCAGCTGTTTGGACTTTCATTCCGACGGCACCCATTGGTCACCCACTGGTGAGCAAACACTTGGATGGCCTGAGCAAATTTTCATTTTTGGGAGAACTATTCCTTAAAAAACAAATAAAACTTGGGTGTCTGTCTGGCTGTATGAAGGTCATACACACTGTTTGTGTAAAACACACAACACACCGACTGCAATAATTTCACACACTCTGAGTACAAGTGGGAAGTGAAGCATAGGCTAGACTGCATGGTATAAATGTCCTGCTGGATCATATTTCCCACTGCTCCAAATCCCCAGCAGGACACAGACACAGAGCCAACACGTTCATGAGCCATTACACATTTATGAATGGAGCTTGTGGTGTGGCCTTGGAGCCAACCCTGTTGGAAAACTGCGAGAGGACAGGAGAACTGTCAGTCAGCAGGGCAACCAATACACTCTAAAAACCGCTGGGTTGTTTTTTCAACCCAAATGCTGGGTTGAGCCTGCTGGGTAAGGATGTTGGGTTGTTTTAACCCAGTTTTGGATTGAAAATTGGTCTTGATCTATAACCCAGCGGCGCGGACGTGAAAGAGAGCACGCATGTCACGTTAACATCAGACGACCCCAGTGCGAGAAGCCACCATTTTCTCAGTGTCTTCAGATGGAAGCGAGTGAAAGACGGTTTATGGTAAGTAAGTTTGAGTCCGGGAGTATTTTGAGATTTCATGGAAGGCGGAAATAGTCCGAAAAGAGCTTATATTGAAAAATACGCGGATGCAGTTTTCACCTCAGAAATAGTCTTAACGGCCTCTTTTACTCAACGGAAGAGATGCTTTTAATATAACGTCAGTGAGTGTCTTATGTCATATTTACATACGATTTTACAATATTTAAATTTTTTGAGGTGTTAATAGAGGGTCATTAACATATTTACATGTTAATTCGTCATCTCCTTTTTCGCAGTTAAACTGAATGTAGTTTCCCAAAGAAAAACGGCGTTATGTAATAAAGTTTAGCCTAATTATTTTGAGGCTGATGAAGTGATAATTGTTAAAGTAATGTTTTGCATGTAATATTTCAGACTTGTTGAGTTTTGTGTCTTCATTGTTCGGGAGTTAACGACGAAGTTGTTTGAGGAGGCGATTTTCTCAGCTTCCTCAGAAGAGAGGGAAAGACGGTTAAGGCAAGTAAAGTTCATAATAACATCATGTTATCAATTTTTTTTTTTTTTACTAAGAGTAAAAGAATGTTTGTTTTTGTAGATGTTGAAAGCCAGAGGCATAGGAGAGCATCATTCTTTTGAGATTGATGTGAGTTATTTTTAGAAAATAAATCTTTCCATTGTCTCCTGCCTGTTTACTTCACATTTTGATGTAACAACAGTATGATTATGTGTTCATATTTTATTTAAACCACTGATGTCCCTGTTTTTCATTGCAGAACCCAAACCAACTTTGGAGTTGTCTGATTTGGAGAGACATCATTCTTGGTCTTCCTTTCTTAAAGGAATAGTTCACACAAAAAAAAATCATTTACTTGCCCTCATGTCGTTCCAAACCTATAAGACTTTTGTCTATCTTTAGAACACAAATGACGATATTTTTAATTTTCTCTCATCATTTTTTGTTAATCCATTGAGAGTCTAGATAATCAGTATTTTTAAACTTCAAAAATACAGAGCTATTGTAGAAGTAATCCATGCCAATATTTATATATGAATAAAGCTTAAATTATATCATAGCGAACATGTCTGTTCAGAAGAAAATATTGGTCTCCCAGACTTGCAAGGGAGGACAAAAATTAAGAGAATATTAAATATATGTATTTGTGTTCCAAAAATTAGCAGAGTTTGTATGGGTTTGGAACAACATGGGGGAGAATAAATTATGACCATGCAAATTTTTTGGTGAACTAACCCTTTAAAGGAACACTCCACTATTTTTGAAAATAGGCTCATTTTCCAACTCCCCTATAGTTTAAAAAGTTGAGTTTTACCGTTTTCGAATCCATTCAGCCGATCTCCGGGTCTGGCGGTAGCACTTTTAGCTGTAGCTTAGCATAGATCATTGAATCTGATTAGACCGTTAGCATCTCGCTCAAAAATGACCAAAGAGTTTCTATGTTTATTGAATATGTGAACCAAACTGCAAGAGTATAATTTGTAAAAACAAAATGTCAAATGCTTGTTCTGTGTTGTTTAGAAGAAATGGAGTTTACACTCTGTCATTCATACACATGCTCACATTCTTTCACACATGTTTCTGATAAATGTTATAATATCAATGTTAATGTTGTTGTTTCAACATTACTGTCATGCCAGAATAGTTTGTAAAGAACTTAACTATTAACTAATAGTACAATTATTGTATAAGTGTTTTTGTATATTTTTATACAATATATAAAATGTACCAAAAAAGTTAAATTTGATCTTAAAAGTTATATTCAACAAATGTTTAATTTTTCATTTATAAACTCTGTATCTGTTAATGCCATACTTTTCTGCATTTGTTCTTACATGCATGTTACTTTTGACTGTTTTCTCTTCTTGTTTTTAATAAATATTTACCTTTTGATAGTCATTCTGTGTGTGTAAAAGTGATTTTAAAATGAACAAGATTTGTAGGTTTAATGTCTAGTTCGATTTGGGTTCATTTTAGCCTAGCAATGTAGTAATTTTAAACCATAAAAAAGCAACCCAGCATGCTGGGTCAAACATATAACCCAACTTGGGTCAAAACAACAGAGCGCTGGGTTCGTCCCTTTTTGACCCAGCGCTGGGTTGCCAAAATAACCCAAATTGCATATAATTATTTTTTAATGCCATGTCAGCAGCAAAGGCATCTTGGCGATAACAAAGAGAATAACAGAAGTCATACAATTCACAAAAAACTACATAAAACTTTTAAGATTAATACGATACAAAATTTTTAAAATAAATGTAGGTGATTTTTTTTTTTAAATGCATCAGTTAAACAGGTAAAAATGTTTTGTATTTACATTAAAAACTGTGCTATCCAGTAAAATATGTTTAACAGTCATAGCAGATTGACAAAGAAGACATGACTCACTTTTCAATAAATAACCAAGTGTAAATCTTTAACGACCTTAATGGCACTTAGTAAAAACAACTCAATCATGCCTAGATTTGAAATGATTAAAAATCTTCTTCTTATGTTAGGATTTATTTCATATAATTTATTGCTGCAGCATTCAATCCACTCCACTTCATGTAAAAAAATTAGATGCAAAAACAATTATTATTATTCTTTATTATGGCTCTTATATAACATAAAACAGATGTGAATATAAAAATTGGCACTTAGGCATGTAAAATATAAAATATGTATTATGTAAAATAAGAGTCAAAATAATAGCAAGTCAGAATGTTTTTATGTAAAACATTTAAAAAAAATAATGAATAACTGATCATTTTGTAATATGTAAGCATGCAAGTATATATGTAAAATAATAACAAAAATAACTCTGCATGAAAGAATATCTTTATGTAAAATAATAGTTATAATAAAGAATAATTTCCTTAATACTCAGCTACCTAATGTTTAACTATAAATCTCTGTGTAGTACTTGCTTAAAGAACCTTCCATTTCAATTCTTTCTGTTCTAGTTGGACTAAGTGGGCTCCTTAGGCGTTTCAAAGAATAGATCATTGCCATGGGGTTACACTATAACAGAGACTTACATCAAGTATATCTCAGTACGAGCTATGGCTCGCTAAACGGCAGAGAGATGCTTCAAAGATAATCCGCTTCAAAAAGAAATTCTTGTGCCAATGCTGAGAGATCTGTGCTCTAAACATATGCAGATAACAACTGCAGTGGATTTAACATGAGCATGCAATTTCATCTTGCCCACATCTGAACAGAAATCCCTCGATGGAATAATCCGCTAAACTGAAGATACTTTCCGCATAATGCGTTTACCAGAACGAAAACGGTTTTCGATTGGTCTCTATGGTTGCTCCATATGACGGCTACGCAACCGGATTGACGTAAATCGTAGTGCACAAGCATGATGCTTAGCGATTTTTACAGCAAAACACCTCAGGAATGATATAGTATTAAGTGAATGTAGAGGCAAAATCTTTCAACATAGCCATTAACTTTGAAAAATGACAGTAGTCTTCAAAAAAACGCACAAATACACCCTTATGCTTCTGTGGTGAAAACTAAGGGACGACGAACCTTGGAATAACATAAATGTATATATACATCATGCTGAAGTCATTTGTCCTCTACATCCCCAAAGGGTAACTACAGTCACAGAACAAGGAACATAAATCCACAAAAATGTCATCTGTGTCTACATGGAAAAGAGTATTAGCATAAACCACTACATAAAAGCCGCACATTTGCCTTTCGCTTTGATTTGATGAGCCGTTCTAAGAACATTGACCAGAATGCTCTGTTATCTGCATTCTCCGGGGCTGATCTTGTCTGAATTTCCAACACCTGTGAAATTATGCCCCTGTAATTCAATACTGATGGCTTCGAAACGATACCTGGGGACTGACATCTGAACTATCTTTCATTAAGGCTTATTAATGGCAACTGTTGACGTTCAACTGAGATTAGATCTTGGCAGAGGCCCATGTCTTTCAAATACAAGGTCCTCTATTGCCTTTAAGTCTGGCACACGAGTTCCCAATTGCTATTGAAGTGTCTGCTCCTTCACCACTGGAGGGTTTCAGGAGGTGTTAAAGGGACTTGAAGTGTAAACTTTTGGAGAGCTGTTTGAGTGTTAGCACAAAGACCCGCTTCACAAGGGTGCTAACATGCTTTGACACCACAATGGCCATGAGGAACTACATCTGAAGGTGGATCTCAAGTGGGCAGAGCAGCTCACAGGTGACTAGGATGTAAAAATTCAATGCAACGATTAGAGAATTTAATGGATTGCTATGATAGAGTGTTTGTTATAATAGATTGTTATGCAGGGATGATGTATTTTTGTAGGCCAACCTGGAAATTAGCATCACCTTGGTTCCTTCAAATGCCAAAAGGATTTGTTCTATTGGAATTTGGACAACAGCAGAAAATAAGCTCTGCGACCAACAGAAGTTTATGAGATTTACACATTGTGCTCCTCAAGATAGGCTAATCTTCAAAAATGAATGCAACTTCTGAATTTTGAAGCCTAAATGCAATCGGAAGAAGTAAATGTTAAAATTAGGTTATTAAGAACTAGGCTACACAATGGACACATGACTTAAACTTCACCACCACTAAGCTTCTGACAACTCTTTCAATCTTTATTTAAAGGGGTCATATGATGCTATTTTAAAGATCATTATTTTGTGTATTTGGTGTAACAGAATATGTTGACATGCTTTAATGTTCAAAAAACACATTATTTTTCAAATACTGTACATTATTGTAGGTCCTCTATGCCCCGCCTTTCTCAAACGCGTCGTTTTCAACAAAGCCCCCTCCTTTGACAAGCGCAGTCTGCTCTGATTGGCCAGCTGACCCAGTGCATTGTGATTGGCCGAACACCACAAGCACACGTCGGAAATGTAACGCCCCTTACCATAATCGCAGCTTCAGCTTTCAAAGTAAATATCAAGACAGTTAATAATGTCAATAGTTTTACCATCAGTTCAAGCCCGAA
>NW_015537928.1:37518-43897 GCF_001515605.1 Sinocyclocheilus anshuiensis | reverse complement strand
CTTACAGTCGCTGATTCAGAAGCACCAGATTGTCATAGCAAAGTCGGAATTTACCTTTTTTATTTTTTTTTTTTAGAAATAGCCTTTGTGCAAAGCCAACCTTGTACTCTTCTAGGTTCAAAAAACTGTCGTCCATAAAATGTGTTGCACAAATTCGAACATCTGGGTTGTGCTGTTCTGTTGTAAATAAATCTTAACCAATGATTCCTAATTGCATCTACTTCCGGAAGGCCAAATAAAGTGCTTTTGCTTTCGCCTAGAAACACACAGCGTCTCACTGACATGGCTGCTTCAACACTAACTGCGGTTACTGAAACCACGCCTTCTTTCTTTGCGTGAACATTTGGGCAGCATTATGCTAATATTTCCACATAGTGAGGTAGATATGTGGGGGCGTGTTAGAACGAGCCGTTTTAGGGGGACGTGGCAGAGTCTTAACTTTGATAAAGAATATCTCTTTGGTTTTGAGACTTTAGTCTTTGCAACTTCAGGGATCTTATCTATTCACGAACAGCTTGTAACACTTAATTTAGATTAAAAACTGCTCATGTTGCATGTATGCAGCATCTTTGTTTGGATCATGATTAAAATGCAGTGGTTGCCTCTAATTTTAAATGGAAACAGCACAGACTTTTATTTGTGTTACTTATTTATTTGATTTGGGGCTTGTTTTAAAATGTCAATGTAGTTTTATTATTTACATTTACATTATATTTAAATTTTGTCATTTAGCAGACACTTTTGTCCAAAGCGACTTACAAATGAGGACAATAGAAGCAATCAAAACCAATAAAAGAGCAGTAATATGCAAGTGCTATATTAGTATATTATTATAGTGTTATATTTCAATTTCACAAAGAAATGTGCAGCATTTTGTCCAAGCAATAATAAAATGACACATTTAATTTATAATTTGTCTTAAATCTCATTTGGTTAAAAAAAATAATAATAATCGTGAATCGAATCGAATCGTGAAATCAAAATCATGAATCGAATCGAATTGTGAGTTGAGTGAATCGTTACATCCCTAATAAGAACTCAGATAAACCATATATTGCCGTAGTCGTGTGTTTATTAGTCATGTTGAATCAATGAAAGCATTTAAATCTTCTGTTTATTCAGCAACCGCAATAGAGATTTCCTGGGTTTCTTCTGCGGGGCGTATTTGGAGTTTCCGCACGAGAGCGCCCTCTGGCCTTCGGATGGAGATTTACTACTGATCACAGAACCGTGCTTCACTGAAAGATTCGCATGGCAATTGCAGCTTCTATCTAATCGCGATTTCGATTTCATTTCGATTTATCGTGCAGCACTAATCCCTGCACATGACATGAGGTGAATTTTTTTTATTAATTTGTTCTTTTGTTTTGGGTAAATCATGGCCACATTGTTAATTTATTTCCTCATTTTAGTCAAATTGTGGTGACAACTTAACAATTTAAACGAGAGTAACATTCTTTATTCTTGGCCATATCTCATTGTGCATTTCACGGATACTCAATTGTATGTCCCTTTACACCCAGTTGATAAGTCCTGTGCTACAATTGTCAAGTGTCTCGAGGATGTGAAATCCTGAATGGCTAAGAATTTTCTCAATTTAAATGAGAGCAAAACAGATATGGTTGTCTTTGGTCCTCTTAGCTCTTCTCCCCTTATTTCTAGTTATTTGGGGCCTCTTTCTAGAAATGTTCACCATATGCAAAAAATCTGGGTGTATTTTTTGATTCAGAGCTGAATTTTGTAAAACAAGTTAATACTCTGGTGAAAACTAGTTTCTACTACTTAAGGTTAATATCTAAGATTAAACCAATGCTCTCATCTAGAAATTTGGAGACAATCATCCATGCTTTTATATCATCTAGATTGGATTATTGTAATGTTGTGTATTTAGGAATTTATCAGTCATTGGTAAATTGATTACAGCTTGTTCAAAATGCTGCTGCCAGACTATTGACTGGTAGGAGAAAGAGGGATAGAATAACTCCAATTTTAGCATCCTTGCATTGGTTACCTGTTAGATATTGGATCGATTTCAAGGCCTTAGTAATAATTTTCAAAATTTGAAACGGTCTCGCACCTTTGTATTTGTCAGATCTTGTTACTTTACATAAACCTTTTAAGAACTTGAGATCTGCTGACAAACGATTGCTCCAGGTACAGCGGTCCCGACTTAAGCGAAAAGGTGATCGGGCCTTTTCGATTGCCAGTCCTCGGCTATGGAATAATCTACCTCTAGCCACTCGCACCGCCCCCTCTGTGTTTGCTTTTAAAACGGCTTTGAATAAGCATTTTTATATTATGGCGTTTGAATCTGATTCAGGAGAGACTAGGCCTGAGCGATAAAACGGTATTGATATTTATCGGCGGTACACCTTCTTCGATACTTCAATACGATATTAAAACATTAGAAATTAGATATTTGTTTAATTTTTATTGTGTGTTTGACTGTTAAAACAAAAAATATTTGTTGTTTGTCTCAATAAATTGGGTTAATTTAAAAATTATATTGCTCTTTGTTTTAAAAAAGGTTATAAAAATATAAATAATTATCAATACCGAACGATATGAAACATTATATTGTTGATACATTTTTTAGCTATATCACCCAGCCCTAGGAGAGACGTAATGTTTGTTTTCTTTTTAAGATGTTGTGTTTGTTATTGTATGTGTTTGGTTTTCTTGAATGCATTGTACAGCACTTTGGCCTGCTTTGAAGGCAGTAGAAATGTGCTATATAAGAAACTAAACTAAACTAAACGTACGGGACTCCATAGAGGAAGAAAAAAACCCTTTTGGACAATTTTCTAAATTCCAGAACTAAATCATTTCCTGTCTTAGAGGAAATAAAGCCCATCAGTGATGGGCATGTACCTGACTTCAGTTTATTCGTTGAAGCACGACAGCTGTTCAGAAGGAGGAGCCCTGCCCACACGGGAGGATCGCTCTGAACACCTCAGAGACAAGCCCTGACAGCATCCACAGCCGTGAATGTAACTCTGATGCTGGCACCTTTGACTGGAAAGATGAGAGCTGGAGAGGAAACGATCTAAAAGCTTGCGCTTTTTCTCTATGTGTTATTTCATGTATCAGATATCAAAGAGGAACCAACGACTTAGTGATAGATGTGTCTGACCCTCCATAGCATGCAACTAAAGCTCAAAGCAATCAGAATGAAAAAATGCTTGGTTGAGCAGATCTGATGAATGCAGTAAATATATGGCATTTACAGCACAACAAATTCAGTCCAATATCAAAATTCCCTTCAGGGGGCGGTTTGTAGGATACACAAATATTTTACTGTTCTATGAAAAACCAAAAGCAACACCCTTCCAAAAATTAAAGCCTCTAAGCTCAGCATTCAACCACAACCTTGAGACTCCAGAGATTTCTGCATTTGTCCTCTATATTCATTCAATATTTCCCCCTAAAACGTTGCATGCTATGAATGTTATATGTTAAACATTCATAATACCAGACAGCACTCAGAACAATGATAACATTTGCCTGGAAACCACTCGGAAATCTGCAGAGCATGCAGACTCGGTCTCGCCTGCTACCCTAAAAATACACACCAAAACAAATCAACTTTGAATAGCACAAAATCAATCCTTTCTAATTTCAATTCTATTTGCATGCAATTTTAATGCATAGTTTAAATATTTTGGAGACCTATTTTTAGACTAATCCTCATTTGGAAGCCCCTGCTATCCTTCTATTTCACCACTTTACAACATCTCAAACAAGATGTCAAAAGATTTTGCTTGTCAATGCACAACTGTCTCTCACTATTATGTATACAGTTCCGTAGTTCTATGTGCTTGGTCCCATTTTCGTCTCACTCTTAGGCATCCATACTTGCTCTCACTCCCTCCCTGCCTCCTTTACACACATACACACACACTTCCACACACACAGAGTTCCTCATCAATAAGCGTGCGCTTCCATGAAATGCCCCTACACAGTGCAGGCATGCTAACCAATCTCCTAGAAGGGCTAGGCGTGACTGCGACTAATGATGGACTAGATCAGCTGATGTTAGTATAAGAGAAAATAAAAGGAGGGGTGTGTATAATGTCCTCGGGAAAATCCCTCTCACCTTCTCAAATATATTTCCGTTACGGCTCCACACAGATGAGGAAAATGTCGAGACAAGCACAAATATGAGGCTGTTGGTGTTTCAGCACCAAAAACAGGGGACAGCACCCTCGGTCAGCAGTCATGCTTATACAGGGGTGTGTATGTGTGTGGTGGGGGGAAGGGGATTCCCACAATGTTTTATGCCATTCCCCCTCGCGACAAGCATCTCGGAGGCTCATGCTCGTGGAATAGGCTTGCGGAAACACGCCGAGAGGAATGTCATGAATATGTGACACACTGCAAAGTTACTGACATTTGCATTCAGCCAGTGTGTGCATTTCATCACTTGTGACGGCAAGTCTGATTCATTTCCATCAACTGGTTCCTTTAAGCAAAGAACCAATTTAAAAACGATTCAGTCAGTGATTCTTTTACATCATCACGTGATCCCTGACATCCGGTTGTGGTATATTACATGCTCTAAAACCTTCCAATAAAACCATTTGTAGGCACATAATGCCGTTTATTAAGCTTTTCGAAGTAAAATTTGTTAATAAAGGTTATTATTGTAATTTCATGTGTCCTGCTTCAGTTTGTTGTAGTTATTATTCAGATCATAAATCACTTATATTTACAAAACCAATTTAAAAGTTGTTGCATGTTTTTATACATTTATAAAAAATATAGTTGTATTTTTTTATTGCCGAATTTGCCTGGGCAAAATTCAATTAAATTAGTCAATTCTGCGAAAGATTTTCCTACACCGATTTTGCAGCAGGTTCAAGTTTGTCAAACAAATTAGCAGCGATGACCAACACATTGCTAAACTATTGACAAATGACAAGTTTTGCCAAAATGTTGCTAATGCGACTGAACATTCATGCTTGTTGATACAACTGTCACATAATTAAGTTGTAAACCTATTTATGAAACTCTGCATCTTATTTAGGAGTGAGACATGTTCGAAAAACGGTTCTCGAACCAATGAGTTAATGAGTGAGAATAACTCAGACTGACATTCGTTTCTTCCTCCAATCGTGAACAGATTCATTATAAAGATCTGACTCAAAAGAACGATTCGTTCACGAATCGGACATCGCTATTCATCACCCATTCCCCCTGTTCCCGAGAGGAAGCTACGGCAGCGATATTTAACAAGAAGGCGGCTGCTTCATTCCCGTTTTTAGCCAAAACTGGGATGGCAATCAATGAAGACAATTCAAACGCATGCACGAGAATACCACTTAATCGCGTGCATAGTGAAAGCATTATCGGTAACCCTGAAAGTCGTGTTTAATGTGCATGCCTGAGTGAATGTGTCTATTGCACGAGACGCTGTATATATTTATATATCACCGTACATGTGTACAAATACAGCCTCAAATCAAACCCGAAGCTGAGATGCTGCTGTGCAGAAATCCATGAGGAAAAAAAACACTGCGTGACCAACTCCAAATACCAACTCGTATCTACATAGCAGCACTATTCAACAACCACACATGTTAATATGACCTTAAACAGACATATGGCAGCGATCAGAGAGTTCATTCACAGATATAAGAGGATTTTCCAACGATCTGCTGTATGTTATGTGGATGTCTTGCTTACAATCTATGAATAATTCATCACACAAACTGTTGTCTTGACACTGAGCTGTGCTGCATGACAGACCAAAGGCAGATCTTATAGAGCCGGACACATTATCGCATAGAATGTATAAATGAATACCAGGACATATAGATAAATAAACGTACAGCTTTTGCGAATGAGTCGAGGAACGCGAGCGAATGGGCAGAACTCGCTCAGATAGGAATCACCACCGGCACGACAAACAGCAGCGGGCAACAGCATGAACGCACAGACCAGCCCGAGCGACGAGGCTTAAAGGAGCTAATGTCATTTCGTATTTACCTGTCAATATTCCAACTCGGATTTGGTGGTCGTGGTTGGTTAAAATCATCCCGTCCGTCGCCATGTTTAGCAGCGCTCTCGCCCGCACTGACAAGCCTGAGCAGAGCCGAGACACGAGCACATAGAACTCGGGGGAGGAGTCAGGCGAGAGCAGCCGAACCCTGACCACAACACTGGAGATTTGGCAAGCTTGGGGATAATGTTGGTGGGCAATAATCAGTGTTGGGTAGTAACTAGTTACGTGTAAATAAATTACGTAATTTAATTACAAAATAAATGTAATTGTAATCAGTTACAGTTACTGTGAAAAAATGTGTAATTAAATTACAGTTACGGGGTTACATCTGAATATTTTTTTTACACACACCCACATACAGATTTAATTGATTTC
>NW_015537928.1:31517-37465 GCF_001515605.1 Sinocyclocheilus anshuiensis | reverse complement strand
ACGTCACGATGTGGGAAGATTTGCATAACGCCGCCCAAATGTTCACGCAAAGAAAGAAGGCGTAACTTTTATTCTCCCTGTAGTATTGTTGCCGCCGTGATGCACACATGCGTAACCCAATTCACATGCATAAGAAATACTTCACGTGCACAAAAAATATATATATTCACAAAAACCAATTCACATGCACAAAATAAGAATATATATTCATAAAATACGTTTCACAAATGCAAAACACAATTCACAGATGTACAAATGTGTACAAAATGTTTGAATGTTAAAAATTCACGAGTTTATCATGGGCTGTGAATGTGAATCGCCTTGGATTTGTTTGTGAATTTTGAGACCTTTCTGGCAGCGAACTCCTCCCATAAACTACACTGAGTTTCTGAATCTAATATCTTAATGTGGTATGGTATCCACGTGGATAATTATTCTTTATTAAATAAACATAAGAATTGATCAATATTAAATCAAAATAGGCTACTCTAAACAGCAGCCGCTGGCTTACATTGTTCATGTTAGTGAGTGTCTAAACGACCTATTTAACTTCCAAGTTTTAAGTAAACATGCAAAAATAAAACGATAAACCTTTACGTGGCTAGTTAACTGAAATAAAATTATCAACTGCACTTACCTAGGTATGACTCGCGTGTTTCAGGCCACACGAGTCATACGCCCACAGTGGGTTATGATTGTGTGGATCGCCGGATCGGCTTTCACCGTGGATGAAGCGGAGTTCAACCCGGGGTCGTCACATGTGGTTGCCGCAAGCTCATTCGTCGAATCTGCCTCAGAACTCTAGGCCTCACTCTCCGCTCACTCTAGGCCTCACTCTCCGCTCACTCTAGGCCTCACTCTCCGCTCACTCTAGGCCTCACTCTCCGCTCACTCTAGGCCTCACTCTAGTTAGGTACGCAGGAGCTAACCCATTAAGGGCCTTATAGGCAAGTAATAATATTTTGTAACTGATACGGAATTTACAAAAAAGTTGTACAAAAGAAGTTAGATGCCAGTGTTTCCTGTCAACTATGCATTTGATTTCAAAACAGTATCATAGCTATTAAACTATAGCTATCTTGTTATGATTTAAAATCTGTATTTAGCCTATATCAGAACGATCTCAAAGTAAAAAGAGGTGCTAAAGTCTGATTTTGTGGCGGCTGTGCTTTTAAATTAAATGATTATAATCTTAAATATAGTGATGAAATTTGAAAGTCTGAGACTAATCAGTGTTGAGTGCTACTGTAAGGTTAACCCTGCCTGGTTTACATGTTTGAAAATGAGTAACACTTGAAAACATTAGAAATGTAGAAAAGTAAACAAAAAGTAATCAAATTTATTCAGTTACATTAATAATAAAGTAACTGAAATAGTTACACTACTTGTTACATTTTAAATTGGGTAACTTGCAATCTGTAACCTATTACATTTCCAAAGTAACCTTCCCAACACTAGCAATAATATACTGTTTACTCGCAAATCTCTAAATGTACGAGAAATGACAGGCTTTTGATGCACTACAGCAAGTGTTTTCCTCTTCGATGAATGTGCGGTGGAGACTGGGAGTGTAATCAGTGGTTATCTACATTTTGATTCAATGTACTGTAAATCTATGATATTACAATCCAATTAAACAAGCAGCTGATTCGGATGATGCTATTTGTGTCATTTAACATTACGTGTGTATTTATTTGTCATATGTTTGTCAATGTATATTGTATACTTTTAAATTCTAAAAATTGTAGGCTATTTCATCCTCTATCACCACCCACATTTCGTTTTAAACATTTGGTAACAATTTACAGGATTCATTTGTTAACATTAGTTAACTAAATTAGTTAATGAACTATCAATACTTCTATAACATTTATTAATCTTAGTTAATGTTCATTTTTTAATTTACTATAGGGCAATATTTTCACAATTAAAAGTAGTAGGCTATATGTTAACTTTAGTAAATGCAACATGAAAAAAACGATGAATAATTGTATTTGTTTTTTATTAAATAATATTTTTGATAAATGCTGTAAAATATATTGCTCAGAGTTAGCTGTAATCCATTAACTAATGTTAACACATGAGATTTTATTATTAAGTGTTACCAGATATTTTAATTCTAACATATGGAATAAAATGATATCATATATATGGATGTGTCACATTTACCAAGAGAGACATCTTATACATATTATATCAGTTATTACATTTCACATTTATTTATTTATTTTTACTATTTCTTTATTTTGTTAAGAAGTTTGAAAATATTTCAAACTACAGTGGTGGCCAAAATGATTAGAACACTAGTATTTTCACCAGCTAAAAAATGGTTTCATGAAGCATCTTGGAGATGTTGACAGTTCTTCTGGATTTAGTCTGTCTCAGTTTGTTCTGTTTCTTCATGTAATCACAGACAGACTGGATGATGATGATGATGATGATGAGATCAGATCTCTGTGTGCAGCACTGGCTGTTGTCAGACTCCTTGTGCAAACAAAAATCTCACTGGATTATTACAATTAATGGCAAAATTAATGTTTGGAAATGTAAACTGATATTTCCTACTGACACACTACAGCAAAAGATAGAAATAACTGAATTAAAACCATTTTTAGCTGGCGAAGATACTAGTGTTCTAATAATTTTGGCCACCACTGTACTTTAGTTTAAACCTTGTTTGAATGTTTATTATTGTTGTTATTAACCTTTACTTATTCAACAATAAGATCATATGACCCCTTTACTTATTTAACAATAATACTGCATAATACTGGGGGGGTGCTGATTTGTATAATGACAATGGCTTATTAATGGGAATTCTTTGGGTGATTTTTATGGGCCCACAGTAAAGTATGGAAAAGCGCTGTTACCTGTCTTCTAGTTTGTTTGAGCTTGAAGGGGCAATATAAGGAGTATCCCAACAATATGCCCAGGTGCAAAGATTTACAACAAAAGAATCCATTTTTCTGTGGCCTTTGGCATTTGAAAGTTTCAGTAATAGCTCACATATTTCACCATGAGTCTCCCGTTTAGCCCGCCTATTAATTTAGGAATATGAATATATCACAGACATATTCAGCATTACTGCAAATGGTCAAGGTAAAAGGGAGATTTTAGTTAAAGTAATAGATGTATTAACATTATATCACTTAATGAAACACATGATTGTAAGTTGTGACAGTATTTTTATGGTGAATTTCTTGCAACCAGCTGCCAGTTCTTTTACTGTAACTTTAACAGGATGTTTTTTTTTTTTATGATTTGTTTTGTGTACAGTTTTCCCATAAACTCACTTAATGGCATAAAGGTCACTCACTTTTTACAACCCCAAAATGAATGTAAAAAGTATGACATAAACATATTTACAGCGTAGATAATACAAACATTTTAGGAGACGTAATAATGTAAATGCTTCCATTTAAGCTTCACATTTATGCATTTAAATCCTAAAACTGTCCCGATTCACTTCCATTGTAAGCGCAGAGAAAAAAAGAGACGAGTCAAAATGAATTTTTATGGTAACATCATTTCAGAAATGCTGTCGATTGTGCTTAACTTGTACTGAGCCTGGAATATTCCTTTAAGGGTTGATGTTTAGTGATGATATTATTGGAGTGTCAGTGCGGGACGGATCCAGGGGAGTTGGTACCTGTATCAGAAATTAATTACACTTTATTGCATCACAGAATCACAAACTTAGATCTGACACTGAGGTGCACAGCTCCGGTAGAAGCACTTCAGCTTTATTAATATGTGCACAAGAGCATTATGGGAAATACAGTACCAGTGAAGGCTGTGGGGAAGCTTGGGTCTTGTCCATTAATAGACATGAATGTTTGCTATGGTGTTATTAGAAGTAACCATTTTCTGCTGTTGCAAGGATCATCGAGAGATTTTCAGCCAAGCACAGCTAAATGTAGATCAGCGCTCACCATGTAACCCAATACAGGACGTCAGACCTTACTGGAGATGAGTGAAAAGTCAGCACGTCAGCACGGGCCTCCTAGGAGGACAACAGCTCTCTGCAGGTCATTATTTAAGCATTCTTAATTGGCAACAAGCTCAAGCCAACAAAATGAGCGGCTGTTTTCTGCTGGCAGAGCACAAAAGTACCCAGCATAGAAATCACAATCTATCCTTACATCTCTAAAATATATCAATTAAATGCAAACACTATTGGCTATATAGGGGCTGGCACGCTCGGAAATAAATTGTGCTCAGTAGCATTCTGTGGTGAAAATTACACCGATTAAAATGACTTTTGAACATTTTTGGAATTAAAAATTGGTCATTTGTCTTTCTAGTTGCTAATTCACAACTAGCAGGGTTTTTTTTTTCATATGCTAAAAAACACACAAATACACTTTTTGCATAATTTGACAGTTACAGCTTGACTGGAAATTACACTTAACGAAATCAAATCTGTTTACAAATGATATATCCTTGTTATCTTTATACATAACATATTTCAAAACATATTTCCATATTTCACCTCAAGCTCTTCAAAATAAATTATTAGGTACAAAATTGTTCAAAACTGAAACTTAAATTGAAGCCATAAAAAAATTATATCGTTTTTGTTTATTTCACTCTTGTTTAACTATCATAATTTAAGCTTGTAATAATTTTCTGTATAATTTTCATTGTTAAAGATAGGAAGTATGGGACAAGTACAGTATAAAACAATAAATCTATAGATAAAGGCATTTAAAAGTAGCAAAAGTAATTGATGAAGTTAGGGTAAAAAGTTTCCAAGAACGTTTTAAAGTGACCTATGTTAAAAATAACTTAATTAATTAAATTAAAATCTCTTACTTTATAATAAATTAAAATAAAAATCAACTCTGTGATGTAAAAAAAAAACAAAAAACATCACCATTGGAGTTTTAGTTCAAGTAGAAGTCAGAAAAGTGCAGAATAATTAGCATTCGATAGATTTTACTCCCCAGCTATTACTCCATAACTTTTTGACAGTATCTTTCAGTGTCTATGCATGACCCTCCTCTGCTTTACTGAATGTGTGTGTATTGCAATAACACAGGAAGGTCTCACACTAGAGCTGACATGAACATTTCCTGCTGTTAGCACTCTGTGAGGAAAGCCTTAGCACTCTTAGATGAGATTGCTCTCCAGTTCACACATACTGTATGCAGACAGAATTTTAACCAACCTGAATACCAAGTAGGCACTAGCCTGTGAACCCTCTTCCTAAGACTGCTCTGCTCGTCCATTCTCTCACCTCCCCCATCCTCTCAATCTCGCAGTCTTCCTCATCAGTGTCTTTTCAGCATCCCCCTCTTTCTCTCTTGCATGAATTTCCTTGCTGGTCCAGGCTGGTTAGTGCTGGTTTAGCTGGTGCAGCAGCATAACCGTACTGTTCAACAGCTCAATCTACAGATGGAGGACAAGCAATGACATTTGGCTGGTTATGCTAATTAAGAACCCTGGTGGAGACATCAGCATCCAAAGCATAAAATATGCTTAGTCAGGCTAGTTGGGTGAATCTCATGAACAGGTGTCCAGGTTACATTATAATGTACAAATCTGAGGGAAAAATAATTTTTTAATGAACTTGTTTGTTATATCTTCAAATGATATGTTCCCATTTAAATCTTATGTAAATTCTATTTACATTAGTTTTATTTATTTATTTATTTATTTAATGTTGTTTAGTTTTACAGTACACCTCAGTTCTCATTACTGTAAAGCGAAATTGTCTCATTATCTTTACTGTAACATATTATACTGTATATATGTAATAAATAATTTAAATATATGTAAAGCAGTTTAATACAAAACAAGGCTGAATTTATTTAATAAAAATGCAGTAAAAACAGTAATATTGTGAAATAATGTAATTTATTCATACTGTGAAATAATTATTTGAATATATTATAAAATGTAACTTATTCTCTTGTGATGGCAAAGCTGAATTTTCAGCAGCCATT
>NW_015537928.1:26096-30948 GCF_001515605.1 Sinocyclocheilus anshuiensis | reverse complement strand
TAATGTAATTTATTCATGTGATGGCAAAGCTGAATTTTCAGCAGCCATTACTCCAGTCCTCACAGCATGATCCTTCATGAACTTTTGACCGGTACTGCATATAAATCTTATGTGAGTTGTATATAACATATACACACATATGTCACAATGCAATGCAATAAATAAATAAATATATAAATAAGTAAATAAGTAAGTAAGTAAGTAAGTAAGTAAATAAGTAAGTAAGTAAGTAAGTGCTGGGCAACGATTAATCACGATATTATATTCATATAATTTATATTATATATAAATATATATAATATATAAACACAAATGTATTTTCTTTCTTAAATATATACATGCATGTTTGTGTATTTATATATACATAATAAATATACACAGTACACACATATTATATAAACAAAAACTTTTATTTTGGATGCGATTAATCGTGATTAATTGTTGCCCAGCACTAAAATAAATAAATAAACAAACAAACAAACCAAGGGTCATGATAGTAGATGAAATTATTTTATCTTTTGGTTTTGGGTTTTTGACCTTGACATTTTTTAAGGTTTTCATTTAAAAAATGCAGCAGTAATATCATCATCACTTTAATATACAGTCAAACTCAAACATGGTCTCCGCATAACCAGAGATGATGGACTGGATAGGGGATTGTGAAGTCTGGTTTAAGTGGGTTGTTGGAGAGCACGTATATTACCCCGCACGATATTATATTCATATAATTTATATTATATATAAATATATATAATATATAAACACAAATGTATTTTCTTAAATATATACATGCATATTTGTGTGTGTCCGCATAACCAGAGATGATGGACTGGATAGGGGATTGTGAAGTCTGGTTTAAGTGGGTTGTTGGAGAGCACGTATATTACCCCGGTCCCAATTTCGAGCAGCACCGCTCATATATTCCGGGAGGTAAATGAGCAAGGCTGTGTGGTTACAGAGATTGAAATACATTCATTAACTTTTCCCTTTTTGCTAATATAAGCCTTTTAACGCCACGCATCCCTGGAATTTACATTTAAATTAAATTGACTGGGGGCCAGATGAGGAGGCACCCCAGACAAGGCCCCTGGGGTGACTGTTATTTACCGATCTCCTCTCCTCGTTGGTCAGTCTCCGCTGCATGTCCACCTCCCCAACCCATCCCTCGCTTTTTTCCCTCTGCCATCGCCCCGTGATGGGAAGGACATCGACTTATGCCTTTAAGACAGGCTTTCAAAAATTCCTGTCAAGAACAGAAGGCTGAAGCTGAGAGAAGTGTTCGCAGACAGCTCGTGAAAGAAAGCTACATGTCTGTAAATGGAGCGGATGACACTGTGACACAGGGGCGCACATGTAGAGGTGAGCGGCTCGTTGGAGGGTCGTCGGGGGCAGGAGGGATCAACCCAAAAGGTCACATCTTCATTACTGTCACTCGCTCGCATGCGCACACCTACACAAGCTCTCCGGTCCAAATTCCACAGGACAGAACTGAAGGTTAATTTCAATGAGAATCGATAACCCATTTATGCTAATGTCAGCATAATGTGCGTTTCCAGCGAGTATGACCTAACCGAGGTTGCGCTCGAGTATTGGACGGCCTCACCAAACAGCTCTAGCAAACCTAACGTTCTACAGATTCATTTTTCATCTTAGAGTGTTTCAGCTTAGCGTCTTTCCACTACAGTTTCGTTGTAATTGGATTTCAGACGAATTACAGCCAGCGAGTCAAACATCCATCGCTGGACATTGCTCTGACCGCAAAAAAAGTGAGCTTTAGGTTAATCAGAATTCATTTCGCCATTGATTTGTCTGAGCAGCAGAAGATAAAGGGGGGAAGGGCTTTAGATGGAGCCGGTGGCTGTCATCACACATCTTCTCACAAACAATACACCATTTTCATACTGTACATACTTTGACACAATGATAGTAATTTTAATCAAGCCATAAGGAAAATGCACAGCAACTACATAACCAGTGAAAATGCTCAGATAAATGACTCGCCATGCAATCCACTGGCATTTAACTAAAAAATTTCTTTTGAGTTTTATGTTTATGTTTCTTGAGAATTAAAGATTTGATAGAAAACCAGCACCCTAATCACGCTGAGTGGAAAATATCAAATGGAATTTTCTGATTCATAAACTTATCTGGTTTAACTCAAACCTTGACTTTATTATAGGTATGGATTTTTTATTTAACTTTTTTATTTATTTTTCACTGTCACTGTGTGTTTTCAGTTTAGTTTTTGTTCTTTTTTTTTTTTTTACTCTATAACTGTTAGTCTTGGTTCAGTTTCTGCTTATTTAATTTGTAATTTAGCATTTTAGGGCTGCCAAAGTTAAAGTGTTAACTGATTAAAAATCTGTTTAATTATGTTACAGTCTGTTGTTATTGTCATTTATTTTGTGGCATTTTCATGTTTAATGCAGGCTGGTTGTAAAGTTTTATAATATGCCATGTTTAAAAAAATGATTTTTTGCCCATTTATTTCAGTTCAGTTTTTTATAGGCGTGTTAGTGTTCATTTATTGAATTAGGCTTCATTATACTCTGATAAATGCCTTGCCATGCAGTTCCCTAGCATTTAATTTCAAAATTCAAAATTTAATTTCATTTTAAAACTATGTTATATAGCACTTTAAAGCATCTGTTTTGCTTGAGATTTGATAAAAAACCAGGGCCATAACCACACTAAATGGGACATATCCTTCCAAATATTTAGATTAATGGTCAAACAATATGGCCTTCATTGGTTCTTCAGCGTCATATTTTTTTTTTTTTATAATTTATAATTTATTTATTTATTTTTATTTCTATTTTATTGTCAAACACAAAATTGTCTAACACAAGAAGTGCTAGTAATACAAAGTTTCAGACATTAATGAGAATAGTAGAACAGGGAGAGATTAAGGAAGTGTTTGCTAGAGTTTGCTAATTGTTTTGTTGTAGTTTATTCAATAATTTATGGCTATTTTTATTGTATTTTATTTATTTTTATTTTTAATGAACAGTACAGTACACATAGATTTATTTGTATAGAGTTTTTATTTAAATTCATTAACCATAATAACACTGATCCTCACAGAGATCCCTATTTCCAGTTGACAAACTGATTCTGTGTATGACTGATCATATGGCTACATGGGCAAGCTGATCAATGAAGACATCCAGCTCATTAATATTCCACATCTCCAAAGACCTGCTCACCTCTGACGCCTCCCAACCAGACAATACTGTGTGACCTGAGCGCCCTTTAAAATGATCAGCAGGGGACAGCTAAAAGGCTCCATAATCCAATGAATAGAATAGAAAGGCTCATTATTCAATTCTCAACAATTAAGTGTGTCTATTCTTTGTAATCAAGCGCTGAGTAAATGTTTCTCATATGAGGCCCACCTCTCACCTCCACCCAGAGCGCACTCATGCAAATGCACAATTAAAACAAGCCATTACCCTTCCAGAATGCAAAACTGTCATCCTATTATCATGACTAATTGAAGCTTTATAACATAGTGTTGAGGTCTGTTTAGACATTGACTCTTGTCACAACAGAACAAAATAAAACTATTAGGCAAGCAACTGTGCAAAATGGTGACTGGTATTATATAAGGAAGTGCTGAAAGAAGATACATTTTGTTATTGGAACAAGAACAATATATGATCCATAAAAAGGCTTTGTGAATACATTGTAACATTACATTCACAGAATTACGGATGCTACTATGGTGAAGGCTTAACTGATAAAAACTTTTGTTCCTCTTTACAAGATGTGTTTACTGAAATACTGTTTACACAGAAGGTTCACACATCACTGAATTGTGCTGTGCTCACCATCACACTCCTTCAGGCTCATTTTTTGCAGTGCCACACTGATATGAACAATATAATTAGCCAGTAGATGGCAGCAGCGTGCTGATGAAAGGTGTTGGGCTGGAAGGTTATGACTCCAGAATACCTGTTCATGCCAGCCGGTTACATCTTCACTTATTTGTGCTGCTTTGGCCACCATTTTGGCATATAGCAGTGGAAACGTTGCCACAATCATAAAACAAAAACTGCATGACCTAATTTTGAAATAAGCTCTTGAAAATATATTTTAAAATGTCAGTCATAAAGGCAAATGGGGCATAACTAGCATTATTTTACAGATTATTTTACAGAAATGAGATGATTAACCATCCTTGAATGACTCAAGTACATTAAGATTAATTCAGATCTCTGATGGTTTTATATGTCAAATTAGTGGCATCCACATTTGAGTATGTATATCAGCTATATCAGTGTTGTTCCAAACCAGTATGAATTTCCTTCTTCTGTTGAACACAAAAGAAGATATTTTGAAGAATGTTGGTAATCAAACAGTTCTGACTTCAATCTTCTGTTCAAAATACCAAAAAACTTCGGGTCGCATTGACTTCTATAGAATTTTGTGTCCAAATTTTGGAAGACAATGGGTGAAACTATTTGGCTACTAACATTTTTCAAAATCATTCTTTTCTTTTCCACAGAAGAAAGAAATGCATACAGGTTTGTAATGACCTGAGGGTGAATAATTGATGACAGAATTTTAAATTTAAGGGACTATATTTTTAAGAAATATCTAGTGCTTCATAACAGGGATCAGACGCCCATCTAAACCTGTTGAGCTCAAGATGCGCTTAATCTGACAAACATTTATTTTAGTATCACTGAGTATCATAATAATATTTTGAATTAATTTATATTTTTATGTTTCCTGTTTTCATTTTAATTTTATTTAAAAGTGTTAGTATTTTTTAAACGTACTCAAAGAATATACAGTATATACATATATACTGTATACACACACACGTATATATATATATATATATACA
>NW_015537928.1:22810-25804 GCF_001515605.1 Sinocyclocheilus anshuiensis | reverse complement strand
TTTTATTTCAGTTTTAGTTATTTTAGTACATTAAGTTAAACTAAATTACAATTAGAATTGTTATCTTAACAACTAGCTAAAATAAAATGAATTGAGTTTTTTTGTTTTGTTTTAAATATTGTTTAAATTTAGTTCAAGTAACATTTTATTTATTTATTTATTTATTATCTTATCTTATCTTTTTTTTCATGGTTTTACCTTTAGTTAACTATAACAACCCTGAAGAGGAGGTTGAATTTTAAGAGAACGAATGGGAGAGAAGAGGAGGAGGCTTAGCTGGTAACAATGCTTGTGAGGTACAGGAACTGCTTGAGGAGTGAGAAAACATAAGTGAACAGGATGACAGATCAGAGTAAGACCCATGTTGTGATCTGTGAGCTGTGAAAAGCACCTAACCTCACTAGTCTTATGCCCAGATTTGCAGCTGCACCTCAATTTAAAGTGCAATATTCTTGTGCGGTCATGAGATATAGGTGGGTTACAAGTGCAGGTCTCATAACGCACGATGAGCCTCGGCCTGTGAAAACACCCCTCTGATCTTTATTATTGTATTACTGAGAAAGTGTGAGAGCAACCTGCTGTACTGAGGTAAGCACTGTAATTATGAACACTGTATCTCTGTGTGACTCCAATTATCCCTCAACATGTAATCTCTCTCTTTCCCTCCCTCTCACTCACTCACACAAGTTATGAGAGTCTCAGACTTATGAGAAGGATGAGCAAAGGGAGTGGGTGAAAGATAAGTAGATGAAGAACATGTGCTGCTTGCCACGTAATTCACCACAATGTGTTGCTAAGATGTTCGGAATGTGTTTTTAGGGTGAGCATGATTTCACCAAGTACAACATGTTCCTGGATCAACATCCTTGTTGATCCTGGAACATCATTCCAATCAACCAATCAGAATTGAGAGATAACTTTTCAGGAAATGTCAGTTTTAGGCTTACAATCAGGATTAGGTGCTTCTACACCCTTGTTAATCAGCTATCATTTCCCTCTGATTTTAGGAACAAATTATGGGTAAGGTTAGGTTTAGGGGTAGGGATTGGGTTAAGTCTGTATTTTTGGACCGTAATGTTGATCCAGGAACATGTCTTACTTGGCAAAATCACGGCAACCTGTTTTTAGCATGCTGATATGTGTTCTGGGGTGGGGGGTGTTGTCAGGGTGTTACTAAGTTGTTCTGAGTGATTTAAGCAAGCTGCTACATGGTTGCCAGGGTGTTGCTAGGGTGTTTTGTTGCTGTGACTGGCAAGGTGTTGCTAAGGTTCTAAGTACGCGGTTACTAGGATGGTCTTTGTGACTGCTGGGCATTGTCAAGGTGTTCTGAATGTTTTGGCATGTTGCTATGTGGTTGCTAGGGTGTTCTGGGTGGTTGCCAGGGTGTTGCTAAGGTGTTCACAGTGTTTTTCAGACATTGCTATGCAGTTGCTATGGTTTTGATGGTTGTTGCCAAGGCATTGCTACAGTGTTCTGAGTTTTGGTGTATTGTTATGTGGTTTCTAGGGTGTTCTGAGTAGTTGCCAGGGCGTTGCTAAGGTATTCTGAGTGTTCATTGCTATGCGGTTGCTAGGTGGTCTTGGTGGCTTCTGGGCATTGCTAAGCTGCTCTGAGTTTCCAGGGCTTTGCTATGGTGTTCTGAATGTTTTAGCATTTTGCTATATCATTTCTAGGGTTTTGTTTGGTTATTATCAGGGCATCTCTGTGGTATTCTGAGTTTCAGTGCATTGCCATGTGGTTTCTATCGTGGGGGATTCCAGGGCATCACTAAGATGTTTTGAGTGGTTTTAGCATGCTGCTATGTTGTTGCTAGGGGTTTGTCAATTGTGCATCTCTGGTGTTCTGAGATTTAATGCATTGCTATGCAGTTACCAAGGCATTGTTAAGGTGTTCTGAACGTTTGAGTAGGTTGCTATACGGTTGACAGGGTGTTGCTAGGGAGCTTTCTCTGTGGTTGTAGGGTGTTGCTAAGGTCTTCACAGTGTATTTCATACATTGGTATGCAGTTGCTATGGTTTTGACAGTTGTTGCCAAGACATTGCTAGAATGTTCTGAGTTTTAGTGCATTATTATGTGGTTTCTAGGGTATTCAGAGTAGTTGCTAGGGCCTTGCTAAGGTATTCTGAGTGTTCTTAGTTTGAGTGCATTGTTGTGTGGTTGCTAGGTGGTCTTGGTGGCTTCTGGGCATTGCTAAGCTGCTCTGAGTTTCCAGGGCTTTGCTATGGTGTTCTGAATGTTTTAGCATTTTGCTATATCATTTCTAGGGTTTTGTTTGGTTATTATCAGGGCATCTCTGTGGTATTCTGAGTTTCAGTGCATTGCCATGTGGTTTCTATCGTGGGGGATTCCAGGGCATCACTAAGATGTTTTGAGTGGTTTTAGCATGCTGCTATGTTGTTGCTAGGGGTTTGTCAATTGTGCATCTCTGGTGTTCTGAGATTTAATGCATTGCTATGCAGTTACCAAGGCATTGTTAAGGTGTTCTGAACGTTTGAGTAGGTTGCTATACGGTTGACAGGGTGTTGCTAGGGAGCTTTCTCTGTGGTTGTAGGGTGTTGCTAAGGTCTTCACAGTGTATTTCATACATTGGTATGCAGTTGCTATGGTTTTGACAGTTGTTGCCAAGACATTGCTAGAATGTTCTGAGTTTTAGTGCATTATTATGTGGTTTCTAGGGTATTCAGAGTAGTTGCTAGGGCCTTGCTAAGGTATTCTGAGTGTTCTTAGTTTGAGTGCATTGTTGTGTGGTTGCTAGGTGGTCTTGGTGGCTTCTGGGCATTGCTAAGCTGCTCTGAGTTTCCAGGGCTTTGCTATGGTGTTCTGAATGTTTTAACATTTTGCTATGTCATTTCTAGGGTTTTGTTTGATTGTTATCAGGGCATCTCTGTGGTATTCTGAGTTTCAGTGCATTGTCATGTGGTTTCTACTGTGTTTTGGGGGATTCCAGGGCGTTACTAAGATGCTTTGAGTGGTTTTAGCATGTTGCTATGTTGT
>NW_015537928.1:19686-22800 GCF_001515605.1 Sinocyclocheilus anshuiensis | reverse complement strand
TTATCAGGGCATCTCTGTGGTATTCTGAGTTTCAGTGCATTGCCATGTGGTTTCTATCGTGGGGGATTCCAGGGCATCACTAAGATGTTTTGAGTGGTTTTAGCATGCTGCTATGTTGTTGCTAGGGGTTTGTCAATTGTGCATCTCTATGGTGTTCTGAGTTTTAATGCATTGCTATGCAGTTACCAAGGCACTGTTAAGGTGTTCTGAATGTTTGAGTAGGTTGTTATACGGTTGACAGGGTGTTGCTAGGGAGCTTTCTCTGTGGTTGCAGGGTGTTGCTAAGGTGTTCACAGTGTTTTTCAGACGTTGCTGTCCAGTTGTTATGGTTTTAACAGTTGTTGCCAAGGCATTGCTACAGTGTTATGAGTTTAAGGGCATTGCTATGCAGTTGCTAAGGTGTTATGGGTGGTTGCCACAGTGTTGCTAAGGGGTTTTGAGAAAATATATGCAGTTGAATTTATATGCAAATTTATATGCAGGGCATTGCTAGGGTGCTCTGAGTGTTTTAGCTCGTTGTTATACACTTGCTACAATGTTACTAGGTGGTCAATAAGTGGTTGCTTACCAGCTCCAAACCTCTGAGCCACGGTGGTCAAGCGGCTGCCAAGCATTTGAACTTTCAGATTCTGTTCCAACATGTTCTTCAAATCATCTAGTGTCTCTATAAATAAACATAAACAAAAGCAATCAATTAAAAAAGATCCAATAGAGAATTTTCAATTAAGCAAATGCTTATAATTATTGTAAATGATTTAGCATGTGTTCACGTCTTATCCATTTATGATTTAGTAGTAAAGTTCACACATGCACTATGTTTTCATATTTCACAGATGGTGATATATTCCCATGCAGCACACACACACACACACACACGCTCCATCTCCATGGGGAGGATGTCCATCACATCTTCTTTGATCTTCAGTCTTCTGCAGGCTTACAGAACAGCAAAGGGACCCTCAGTTGTTGCATCTGTAGAGAAGTGGCCAATTATGCTTCAAAGTAAAACCAGAGTTTTCTTTTTTTTAAACACACCCCATAAGGCGTCCCCCTGGCTCTTTTCCCTCTGCTCCGTGTTTTATCACATTCCCGCTCTCTCATTCTCTTACTCAGGTACATGGAATGCAGACACACACCTGCTCGGCACGTTTTGGTCTTTTGATACCATCAAACATTAACAAGAAATCTTGACAGCCCAGGTGTTTAAGTATTCTAGACAAGCCCAGTGAAGCCTCTTTCCTACTTCCATTCGGGTTAACATTTCCTTCCTCTGTGCTTTTAACCAACCCAGCTCTGACACTCTGTGGCCAAGTTACATGGAATTTTTCCATACAAGGCAATATGCAAGCATGAGAAATCCAGGAAGCATCCAAATGGAGACGGTACTCCAGAGGCCAAACCATATTTATCAGTTCATCAGAGGAGACAAATGAAAAAAGACAAGCTTTATTTTGCTCCCATTATTTGATACTCGCAAATGGAGCGCTTCCCTCCCATTCTGTGCCTGTCACGGCGAAACAAAAAAGCTTTTTAGTTGGGAGGAATTATTTGAGATAATGTGTGTTCTCCCAGTGAGACTCACAACTGATTTAACCTGGCTGCGAGTTGCCGTGGAGATGCGCGATGAGGGCGTGCGCGAGCGTGTGGTGTCGCTCTTGGTAGCTGATGGGAATAAACTGGAGAAATAAAGAACACTGAGTTTCTAATGAATCTGTGCTGCACCTCCTCACAGCATGTGCAAATGGAAATAATGTCTCCAAACAGCCAAAGTGAAATTTGCCCTTGTTTGACATTGTTGCAATCATATAACATTACTTTAAAACTGGGTGCATGTTTGTATGGATGTGTAGGTTCTAGTGTTGTCAAAAGACCCGGTATTTCGGTACCAAGTCGGTACTAAAAAAATGAAAACGTTACGGTACCAGGTTTTTTTAAGTACCGGTGGTACCGAGTACCCGGTTCTTGATGCGCTATCCGAAAGCTATCCTCTTCCAATGTTGCCACGTCCGCGGTTTTACCGCGAAATTGGGATGCTTTAACATTGTTGCCGCGGGTTGAAAAACGACCCCATTAACATGATATTTAGCCCCTGGAAAGCGAATTTTACCTGGGGAACCCCGCCAAAACATGCGTATTTTATCCTCGGAACGCGATTTTTAACGGGGTACCCCCTCGAAACGCGATTGGGCGGGTTTTGTTGTGAAAACCTGGCAACCACTTCATAAAAGCAGTGGTGACCTCAAGAGGAGGAAAATTAGCATGTTTTTGTGTTTTGCTTTGGTACCGAAATTGGTACCGAGAACCGTGGATTTTCACTGGTAGTGGTACCGAATACTGAAATTTTGGTACCGTGACAACACATATTCTTAAACAAACCAAACTTAGACTGCTTAAACAGAAAAAAGTATCAAGGTAACTTTGCATTCACACGGTCTCTGGTCTCAAAAGTGGATTCTAATTTAGTATTTTGGTATATTTTAGTTGTGAAGGCCTCATTTTGGTTTGCATTTTGGTCCTCATTCCTAGATTATTTCAACCCTGTCACAATACATTTGGAATTCATATACTTTGAGGCTTTTTCGTGCTAATGGCCTGCATCCCAGGAGTCAGTGCAGAACTCCTGTCGGACAACATCTCCAGGACGCTACGCTTCATATGACTAGTAAGCCAATTCTCAAATAACTGCTATGATGGCTTTTGTTCTACCCACTTTATAGATTGGACAATGCAAGTACTTCTATCATTAAAGACTGTGTCTGTTCCCCAAATAGTGAGGTCAAAATATAAATTTAATGCAGGATCAAGAAAAAATCTGATCGTGATTAAACCAGAAAAATTTAAAATAAATGAACAAAAACAATTTTTAAAATTTGGGCTCCTATAAATTAGATCACTCGCACCTAAAGCAGTTATTGTAAATTAAATGATCACAGATAATAGATTTGATGTACTCTGCTTGACTGAAACCTGGCTAAAACCAAATGATTATATTGGTCTAAATGAGTCTACTCCACCAAGCTACTGTTATAAGCATGAACCCCGTCAGACTGGTCGTGGTGGCGGTGTTGCAACAATATATATATAATAATAATAGTGATATTCTCAATGTTACTG
>NW_015537928.1:18856-19536 GCF_001515605.1 Sinocyclocheilus anshuiensis | reverse complement strand
TAAACATTAGATCACTCTCACCCAAAGCAGTTATTGTAAATGAAATGATCACAGATAATCGTTTTGATGTACTCTGCTTGACTGAAACCTGGCTAAAACCTAATGATTATATTGGTCTAGATGAGTCTACTCCACCATGCTACTGTTATAAGCATGAGCCCCGTCAGACTGGTCGTGGTGGCGGTGTTGCAACAATATATAGTGATATTCTCAATGTTACTCAGAAAACAGGATACAGGTTTAACTCATTCGAAATACTTATGCTTAATGTTACACTGTCAGATATGCAAAAGAAATCTATCGTATCTCTGGCTCTGGTTACTGTGTATTGACCACCAGGGTCATATACAGATTTCCTAAATAATTTGCAGATTTCCTCTCAGACCTATTGGTTACTGTTGATAAAGCGCTAATTGTCGGAGATTGTAACATTCACGTTGGTAATACAAATGATGCATTAGGACTTGCGTTTATTGACCTAATAAACTCTTTTGGAGTCAAGCAAAACGTCACCGGGCCCACTCATCGTTTTAATCATACGCTAGATTTAATTATATCGCATGGAATTGATCTTACTGATATAGATATCATACCTCAAAGTGATGATGTTACTGACCATTTCCTTGTATCGTGCATGCTGCGTATTACTAATATTAACTATATGGCTCCGCGTTATCGTC
>NW_015537928.1:15751-16237 GCF_001515605.1 Sinocyclocheilus anshuiensis | reverse complement strand
GTTATCGTCCGGGCAGAACTATTGTTCCAGCCACCAAAGACAGATTCACAAATAACCTGCCTGATTTATCTCAACTGCTCTGTGTACCCATAAGTACACATGAACTAGACGAAATGACTAGCAACATGGGCACTATCTTCTCTAATACATTAGAAGCTGTTGCCACCATCAAATTGAAAAAGGTTAGCGAAAAACGTACTGCGCCATGGTACAACAGTAACACCCATTCTCTCAAGAAAAAAAAATCGTAGTCTTGAGCGCAAACGGAGAAAAACTAACTTGGAAGTTTTTAGAATTGCACGGAAAAAGAGTATGTCCAGCAGACAGGCTCTAAATGCTGCCAGGGCCGAGCATATCCACAAACTTATAGAAAATAACCAAAACAATCCAAGGTTTTTATTTAGCACAGTGGCTAGATTAACAAATAACCAGACGCCACCCGATCTAAATATTCCCTCACAGTTTAATAGTAATGACTTTATGAAT
>NW_015537928.1:4855-15071 GCF_001515605.1 Sinocyclocheilus anshuiensis | reverse complement strand
GCTACCACTTTGTTTATTTAAACGGGGAGTCATCTCAATTATCACCAGTAAAGTATGGAGTGCCACAAGGATCTGTCCTTGGTCCTCTGCTATTTTCGATATACATGTTGCAACTTGGTAATATTATTAGAAAATACGGGATTAGTTTCCACTGTTATGCTGATGATACTCAACTATATATCTCAACAAGACCAGATGAAACTTCTAAATTATCTAAGCTAACAGAGTGTGTTAAAAATGTAAAAGATTGGATGACCAATAATTTTCTCCTATTAAATTCGGATAAGACAGAGATATTACTTATTGGACCAAGTACACAGAATCTCTTGGATTACAATTTGCAACTAAACGGATGTACTGTTACTTCCTCTACAGTCAAAAAACTGGGTGTTATATTAGATAGTGTTACGTCCTGTGACGTAATTTGTACTGTTCTGGGGTCAGTCAAGAGTTTTTGTATTTTCTCTGTTTTCTTTTCTCTCCTGTGCTGCCGCTCTAATAGGAGCTGATTAATGGCACCTGATACTCGTTTGCTGATGACCAACTAACTCCTCATTCATTGGCTCCTCCAGAGAGGAAACCAGCTATAAAAGCCACCAAGAAAGCATAGTTGAGAGGAAAGGAGAAAGTTTGAGCCATCTCTCTTTCCACATGGACCTTCTCTGCAGCCCCAGAGAAGTGTTGGTAGTTGTTGTTTTTGGTGTTTTCTAACTGCTACTTAATGTAAAATCTGTGTTAGAGTTTCAGTTAGTGTACTGTTGCTGTGCTCCCACCTAGACCGTTAAACTCATTAAATTGGTTGCATTATAATTTGTAGGGAGGAGGTTCCATTTTCTTTTAACTCTTTTTCTCCTGTTTTTGGGTAAGCTAGGTAGTTAAGGAAGTGTTATTGTCTTTTTGTTCCCTGTGTTAGGCAAGTTAGATTTAAAATGGAGTAAGATACTTTTTTTTGTTATTTTGGCTATGTCCCCTCCTGAAGCTTTGCTTTGTTCCTGTTATTTTATGTAATCAAATGTGTAGTGGATCTTTTTGTGGTTGGCAGTGTTCTTTAGGGCTGGGACTGGGATGAGAGGCTCCATGTGGACTTTCCTTTCATTTTGTTACGTATTCCTCAATTCCCCTAGATTAATTACAAAACGGGATCGTAAAAATATCAACTTGTCTTTCGAAAATCATATTTCCCATGTTACAAAAACAGCATTCTTCCATCTTAGAAACATCGCCAAGCTACGAAACATGTTACCTGTTTCTGATGCAGAAAAGCTTGTTCATGCATTCATGACCTCTAGACTGGACTATTGTAATGCACTGCTAGGTGTGGCCAAGCATTCAAATAATGCATCTCGTAATCTTGTAGTGCAGTTATATCTGATCAAAATTCTTTAGCTTGGGTTAAACAAATCCATTTTGCTTGGTTGGACAGCAGCTACGCTAATTATGTCTCTATTTGTTTCTCTGTTTTTGCCAAGGGATTGACATCCCGTGGTAACTAGGATTTAAACAAGCTTCAGTCTGGATCCAGAACACCTGAGAAGAGAATGCCAACCCCTCAGAGGACCTCAGATGATGCCAACCCTGAAACAACATACAGAACTACCAAATTTCGCTGTAAGTTTGATTGCAAATATAATAATTGCTGTTAATAGTTCATCGTCTGTTTGATTACATCTTTAATTGATTTTCCGTACATTTCTGCCATATGTATATTAACTGACAGTCACCACTGATAAGCTACTACTAAATATATTGTAGAAACTTAATTTTCTGTAAAGTTGCTTTCAACGATTTGTATCGTGAAAAGCGCTATACAAATAAACTTGAATTGAAAAGAAAGAAGCCATTTTGTTTCTCTTTCAAAAATGTTTGTACTAAACCTGCTACCCTCAAAATTCAGTAGCCTACATTAAAAAAGACAAAAATAATAAATTAATAATAATACAGGAATAGTGGCTTAATCGTCTTTGCATGGATTTATTACCATAAAGAATAAATCTAATAAAGACTGTATGAGTGAAATACTAATAACAACGTACAGTGCCTTTGTCTGAACCATAAAAGGGGAAATAGTCAGCATAAATGGGGTGAATAGAAAATTATGTATTTAAAAATAATAATAATAAAATATATTAATTTCAATACAATTTTGGAATAATTACTTTTTTGTCAATAAAACGTATTAAAATCTATTGGCGATAAACGAGGATATGCAAATAGTCCATTTTTAAAGGTAAATACATTAAAATAAGTTTTACTTTTAAGTTTTAAAGTAGAGTCAAAGTTCTTTGTTAATTATATCAGCAGTATGTCAAGACACGCATTGCAGGCAAATGCCTTTGTATCCTGAGAATGACCCTACTGTTCTCAACTCCACTAATCACATCATACAAAAAAAAAGTCTACAATATTAAGATATGGATTTTCTTTATTTTTCCCTCATTCATCCATCCACCTATTCATTCAGCTGTTGAAATTCCCCAGGCTATTTTCCACTGCATTGTTGCAGGTGTTCTTTTCGTGTCCATAGTTGTAATGAGACTTGTAATCTGATTTGTTTCTTTTAAGCAACAGTGTATCCACCTGTCCTCCCTAACCTATTATTCCTGTCTGCATTCTCATGTCCCACTTTTTCTTTTCTTCCCCACAAAGAGTTCCACCCATACACACATTTAAAGACCCTTTCTTATCCATCTGTGGACTCCTCCCCTGTTTTGTACGTTTGTCGCTCTCTGGTTTCTTTTTAACTTTTCTGCAGTCTGCATCACTATATTTCATCATCCTTACACACATCACATAACGTCCCACATCAATCCCTCTTCACTAATCACCGTTGATGTGGAGCTAAATGTGGAAATGAGGTACATGCAACAGGAGGGGAAACTTACTCCATTTAAAGCTCGCCCAGCTGTCCCATCCATCACTCTCTCCGGCACGGCCTCTCATCTCTGCCCCGTCTGATTAATCATCATGGTCACATTACAGAGGCAGCGTTTTGTGAAATGGGCTTGAGGAATTTTTCAAAGATTCAATTTAGAGTATCACTCCTCATCCGTTCCCAATAAATGCCAACGTGAGCATCATTATGGTGGCCTTGTTAATCAAGATATGGAGAGACGAAGGATGAATCAGAGAGGAGCTGCCCAATTTAATAGCGAAGAGAATTTATGTCCAATCCTTCTAAAAAGCTACCTGTGCCCTGAAGGAGTGTGTTGCTCCTCCCTGAAGGGATTTTGGGTAGAATGCACATCTAAAAAAAAGCCACTGGGTCAAATGACTTTTTTCATTGACAAATTACAGAATCGCTTGAAAAAAGAAACGTAAAGATAAAGAAGTTAAAGAAATTCAGAAGCTCTTCTGTTCATTTTTGAATTTTATTAACTCATCGGAATGGTACAAAACTTGACTTATGCGGCACTCGATATTTCAACACTCTATATATGTATATATATTTGAAGCCTCTTGCCAGGTAATTACAGCGTGCCGATATACAGCCATATCGCATGGCTATGAGTGTGATATTGCATTTATACAACAGTTCGATGGCATGAGTGTGTAAATACCTAATAAACAACAAAGGAGTGTCTTTATGAACCCTCTTTTGTGCAGAACTATTTCCTTCCACCACAAATTCAAATCTCAGTTTGACAGTTTAACAGCTAAACTCAAGACTCGGTTACTAATTAGAAACTGTAACTTTAGAACTAGTAACGAAGGAACGTTAAGTTGCTTCATTGAAAACTTATTGTATCACTGTATTAAAAGTTCATTGTATTATGTGTAGCGGAGTATTATGAGAGAGCGATTGACTGAGCGAGTCTGATTACCTGCCTCTGATACAGCATTCATTCTTCAGCTCAATCTCATATTCACAATAAAACATTATTTTGAATGTCCACTGAGGAAAGCGATATCTTTGTTGTACTATCCTTTCATCTGTTAAGGGTGATTTCTGATAACAGCGCTGCTCAGTGCATTTGTTGGCTGCGTCTTACAAGGTGTTTTTGAAAGTAAAATAACTTCCTTGTTTATAACCCTGTTTCAGTCTCTTTCAATATAAGTCTTTACTGTTGACTCACTCATAAAAATAGTCTCTGTCACAATGTAACTAAAATCACCATCACCAACACACAAACACTGTTTCCCAATACTAAATAATATTATGAAATACTACTTTTATTTATATAAAACATTATTTATTGAATATTTAATAAACAACAGCCATAAAAAAAGTTGCTATAGGCAATTCAGTCAGAAGTACAAAGGCAGCACTCTGATATTGTCACGGTGCTGCTACTGTGAGGGAACGAGGAGACGAAGGAGTGAGGAGACGTAGGAGCATTTACAACGAAGAAAGTCTATTCATCCAAAGGAACAGAGGAACACACACGTAGCAGGGGAATTGACGTTTAAGACTCGACACCGGACACAGGAAAACACAAGGCTTAAATGCTTAGAATAAAACGAGGAACACCTGACATCAATGAAACAATAAACAAGGAAGAAACTGGATAATGGGGAGCACGTGGGGAGCAAAACACAAGACAGGGAACACAAGGACAGTCCATGGGCGTGACAGATATAGCCTACAGCAATAAAGTTACATAAAATATAAAGTGGTGAAATTTAGCCCCCAGCCAAAACTATTTGCTCTGGAACAAATAATAGATTAAGACCAAAGACTGCCCATTAGATTTACCCGAAACAAATTATATCTCATGTTTAACCACTATAGAGGCACCAGAGAGAAGATCTGGCCGTGGTAAGACTGCTCTCGGCGGGTTCATGAGTGCTGAACTGCAGCTAACGCCCTGGAGCTCACATCTCCAAGAACATCGTAGCAAATTTTCAAATAGAAGTTATTTTTATTAACAAACCACATATTTGAACTCTAAATGAGTACATAAAAACTCTTAAACTTCATTCCGTGACACAAAAACCGTATTACTTAAAATGGATTTGGGCGTCCGCCATTACACTCGCTGTGAAAAATACCGCAAGAAGAGTAACTTACTATATTAGTCAAAATGTGCAGTATAAAACACTAAACACTGCGTAAAGTACCATCCCCCATATTCACTCAATCTCACTCAAATGTCCATTTCCATTATTACGAAAGATTCGGAAGCAATGTCAATGTTGATTTATAATATTTCCTTCTTGAGTCATGTATTTCATCAGACATATAACTCAAAACTGGCTTAAAATGCATCAAAACCATATTTATTACATGGCTCTCTGGAATACTTCTGCTTCATGTCTGGGTCCTGTATACCCTGTCTGGATTTAGTTCAAAAGTTCACCTGATAATCCAGTCTAATTTTTGTAATTTTCATTTGTAACTGTCCTCTGGTCAATAGGGTGACTAGAATCATTCTTATTCTTTTCTTCTGAAACTGAAAATAAAGATTAAATTGCAATAACACACAGTATACAATAATAAAATGCTTTTTTTCATATAAAAAACACAATATTCCATTTCTAGCACATAAGGTGTTTTTCAATTGGCAAGATGCTCAACGCACTGTACAAAACGAGGACAGGCCACCAAAAACGGAACGTCTGGCGACACTAGTATTCCATTTGGAGATTTAGCTGGCTAAGACACTCTGTCTGTGCATGTGTTTGTGTGTGGTGTAATGGAGACAGAGGGAGAAAGACAGCTTCATCATCTCCTCACAGTGTCTCTCTCTGTCCATATGTTCAGCAGCACTACCTCAGTTCACTACATCGGGAATGAGATGCTTGGAACAGCTGCTGAAATTGTGAGTGTGTGCGCGTGTGTTGTGAATTAAAATTTATTTTGATATTTTTTTGGAGAGCATATAAGTCAGAAATTGTCTGATTTAACTGTGCTGATAATAATGACCTCATCAAAAGAAATAAATTCTTGATATTACATGTAAACATATGAGTGTGTGTGTGTGTGTATATCTATATGATACACACACACACACACACACACATATGAGTGTGTGTGTGTGTGTATATATCTATTTTAGTATTTCTTAGGGAAAAAAAGCTATTTTGAGAATATTAGCATATTTACATTTTTTGAAAATAATTCTTATTCTGTCAAGTCAGAATTATATGGTACATCCAAGAAAGTCATGGTCCAACCAGCATTCATTTGTTTTTAAGCTGCTTCATCAACATTGGACAAACCACGTCCAGCCCAGGCAACAACACAGACCACAACTACAAAGAGATACTATAACAACGCATAGATAGGACATAGATAGGACAATTTTTGTCAGAAGCTATTAATTTATTTAAAGATGCATAAAAATAAATAAATAAATAAATAAATAAATTAAATAAATAAATAAATAACACATATTCACCCACCATTTGCCACAGTTGCGAATTGGCAAGAGAGTGTGTTGAATTTGATAGTTCATGCAAGGGAACAGTCCAAACACAATTTAAAAATTCATTATTAATGTATTATTCTGTAATATCTGTTATATGTAATTCGATTTTAAACAAGAATTCAAGTTTTAAATGTTTATTTGTTATACATTTAAAAAAAAAAAAAACATACAAAAAGTGATTTAGTAATTTATTGTTTTACAGTTAAACATTTTTTTACAGTTTTACAGTAGGCGTTTTTAAACATGAATGAAATATATATCTATAAAAATTAAATATATTTTTAATTTATACAGTTTAAATTGATAAGTTTTCCTCATTTTATTTATATGTCTTATTCTGGCCACTTGTTGGCTGCATTTGCTTCAGTATCCACTTCAGGTCATTTAATTTTGTAAGGAAGTTCTTGCTTTGTCATAAGGTCCAAAACGTTTCATTCATGTGTTCGTTCGTTCAATCAATCAATCAATCAATCAATCAATCAATCAATCAATCAATCAATCAAACAGGAAATAATGTCATAGAGAGGACCCTGAAGACCCTCATGACTGTGTGCAATGGTCAATAAGTCACAAATATCAAAACTTATTATTTATAAATTAATAATTCATGATATTTGTAAAAATAAATAAATTCATTCATTCATTAAAAAATAAAAAAATATAAAAATAAATAATATCTTTATAAATTAGTTTTGTTGATATACATTAATACAGGTATATTTAGGTTGATTTACTGATATTAAATAGCTTTTTTACTTGATTAAAATAGTTAATTTAGATGTTACCATTTCATTCTTTCTTTCTTACCCCCCCAGTGTAGATAGATAGTGAAGCTAGTTTGATAAGTTGAAAATCTGAGACTGGCACAATGTGTAAATTAAAGTAGGGATGCATGATAGTGGATTTATGCTGATATCCGATATGCCGATATTTTTCCATTAATTTTGGCTGATAGACAGTACCGATTCTGACGTATTTCGTTTTGTTTGGAAATAACACCAAGTCTCTCCTGTGCAGAGATTATAAACAAATTATTTTTTTTAATTTTGGTTAGTTTTGAGCAAAAACTAAATAAACAACAATAAAGTTGTTTTCATAGTGAGAGTACATTGAAAGCTTTGAAAATAACAATAGAAAAATCACTAGCAAACTAAATCTAAAGCAAACAAGCTGTAAAAATTCAAAAAAATCTTTTAGAGCTCCTTGTATTTAAGTTTTCATAATCTGGTTGAAAAAACATTAATGAATAAATCTTTATATACTTATAAAATTAGACTCAATTATTATGACATCAATTACTGCTTTACAGCACAATGTTAATGTTATTTGTGTATTTTACTTAAATTTTTATTATTGCACACTGGACGCGTCATCCTGTTTTTGCATTCACAAATGCAACGATCCAAAATAGAGAATCTACTCATCATTTAGGCAAAAGTTCGCTTCAAGAATGAGCACATTGCTCACCAGGGCATATCGGCATAATTTTTCATATCGGGCCGATGCTGATGTTTACATTCTGACATGATTCCGATAATATCTCAACTTAAAAAAAAAAAAACTAACAAAGCTGAAGTCTGTTAGTTTTAATAAATATCGACCCCTGGAACATAAAAGTCCCTAAGTTGAAGAAACACACTACTACATTTGTGATAATTGCCATGTATTGTGTAATTGCAATTCAGTCTTCAGAACAGTATAGCAATGCCTACTTGTTTCACAGGCCCACACATGAAAGGTTTCCATGCTTTTTTCAGACACAAACCCTTTCTAAACCAGTCCTAAACTGACCTTCATTATACATATGAAGCAGTTTAGAGATTCTCTGACGTTTCTGGAAATGATGTCAGTGACCCCAGCAGCTTTTAAATGGTGAAACTTCCCCTCACGCTTTCTCTCAGCCAACTGGCGGCGAGTCGTATGGATGCTTTGAAATGACAAATGACTTCGTCAGCTTCGTAAATGAGAAATCACTGAACCACATTAGACAGCAGATGGAATCCGTTACTTTAAAAGCTTTTTGGAGGATTCTGCATTGAAAAGGAAGTAATTGTCTGTCATTTGTGCTGTCATTAAATGGACTGTGTACGCTCGAGTGTGTGCGACAGCATGTGCCAAGACATAGAGCTATGTTTTCTTTTCATTCAAGTGTTCAACCAATATTCCATCTTCATAAGCTCTTTTACCGTAGAAGTGCTGCTTTAGTCTTCTGAGCATGAGACACTTTAATTCAGGGGTTTTCAAGTGAAGTGGGCACTATAGGAGGTCCGCAGAAAAATTCAAAGAAAAAAAGTGTAAAAAAAAGTGAACATTTTACTTACTTACTTTACAAACTACTTCAAAATTAATTGTTTACAATTGGATTAATAGTTTTATTTCAACTTTTGTATTTAATTAATTATTTTTTTTTTTGAACATTAAGCAATTTAATTTGATATAAAAATAGATGATGTGTCAAAGATATTTCAGGCACAGTTTGAGCTTTTAGTAAAAACCAGAGAATTGTATTATTCTCCCTGCTCTCCCCTAGTTAAAAAAGCACTATAAAAGGCTGAGCACTGGCCATGACCTTGTCCAGCAGTTGGTGAACGAGAGAAGAGGAGAGTGTGAAAGAGTGGCTACTCTCTCCGGGACTGCAGGTCATCTGCTGTAATTAAGGTGTCACTCTCTGACACTTGAATAAATATGTGGTGAAAGCAGAGGAAGAAAAAGTGTATGGAGGAACTGTGCTGCTTTTGACAGTGGAGAAGAATGAGTTGGATAAAGAGGTAAACAAAGCTGGAAAGGATGATGGGTGAAAGAAAAGACCTCTGGAGGAGATGTGAGACGTTCTTTATTGGATCCCGAGGGGATTATTCCACACTCCTTAATACATAAATGCTACTGGAACAGGCATTCAGGTCTTCTGCTGGTTTATTTTTTGTCAGTGATGGTCTATGCTTACTAGTTGAAGTGAATTTTGTATGGCGAGCACATATGGTGTCAACTCACTTAGTACAGCAAAAAATAAATAAATAAATACATAAAATAATAATTAAAAAAAAACACCAATGACTGATTTGACTGGTGGTGTGTTGGAGTGGTTAATGATCTGGGCTGGCTTTTGAAAGAGTGTAGGTTAAATCCATGCAAGGGTTTATCCTGAGCTTTCACTCTTGTACCCTTGAGCAAAGTACTTAACCTCATGTTACACCAGTAGACCTGACCCACTAATACATCTACTGTTAGTGGCTTTAGACAAAAGTGTCTGCTACATTATTATTCAATGCTTTTCATTCTTTGGTGTCCCTGCTACTTTTTTTTTTTTAATTAATGATTATCTAGATAGTGTCACACTTCTCGGAAGGCAAGGAGTGAGGAACAAGGAAACGGAGATAACTTCAATTCACAGTCATTAATGATCACACGGGGAACGTAGGAGACACTGGAACACAAGGAATGACGTTTGAGGATCGACAAACACTAACTGAAAGGACTGGGGCTTTTAAACACTGGGTGATTGGGAAAACACAGGTGCAAGGAATGACTAATTAAAGGGAACACGGCACACCTGGGGAGGGAAAACACAACACAAAGAGTCCAGGGGCGTGACATTACTTCCCCCTCCCGGAAGGTGCGTCCTCACACCGTAGAAACAACATTGGGAGGGGAGGGGAGTGGGTGGGAACTAGGGAGGGGGCTCAGGAGGAGGACGGACGTCCGGGAGAGGGCCAGCAGACAGAGTACAGGGAGGAGACAGGAGGGACCCGGAGCAAGAAGAGCACAGCAGGACCCAGGCCACAGCCATAACAGCGGCCCACGGTGGAGCCGATGGAGGGAGGAGCCATGGAGGAGGAATGGCCACCGAC
>NW_015537928.1:0-1117 GCF_001515605.1 Sinocyclocheilus anshuiensis | reverse complement strand
TCTTTAACAATGAACAATCATAATGACAAAAAGCAGAAAACATAAAATATAATGGGTTTGCATACATTATATGCACAGAAAAAAAGGCACAATGACAAGGTTAAATATCTTTAATCATAATATTCATATAATCAATGCATCAAAATATTGCATTTGTTGTTGTTGTTGTTGTTTATAAGCCGGAGGGATGAAACAAGTCAGTTAAATTCAACAAGAAAAAGAGGAAAACAGGAGATTTAAGCCGGTTTTGCTTGTGGATGAAAAATTTCACATTTTTGCACATAAAATAAAGAAAGTAACAACATATTCAAGAGATAACAATTTTGGGTTTTCATAATAAAAATAATATATTTAAGGATTTAACTGTGGGTCATATTAGTAGGGTTAAAAATAAAAAAATTAAATCAACCCAAAATGTATTGGTTATACTACAATCACAATAAAAGGGCAGCTGTTTCTTCAACAAGACCACAAAATGAGGAAATTTCATAAACATCAAAATATTTACAGAGAGATCAATTAAACCTTCAACGTTATAACAAGCGCAACAGATACGAGCGACAGATCACATGTGATAGTCATCATGGAGGATGATGCCTGGATCGCATTCATACTCAACGAGATTTGACTGTAGAGTACCTACTCTTTTAGTGCTCGTTAAGTAAGTATTTAATGAAATTAAGTACCTAGTAATTGAGTAGGCGGTTTCGGACGCAGCCAAAGAGTCCAGGGGCGTGACAGATAGATAGAACACATTAAAAAGTGTTTGTTTTCTTTTGGCCTGTCCCACCTTCGAGGTCTTGACCTTCTTGCCCTGCATTCACCAGACTTGTATGAGAGTTCAAATAAAAATTTAGAAATGATAGAAATTTCTGTTTAATATATGTGAAGGGCAGTGACATTTGTTAAAGTATATTAAGACACATTTTTGGTAACAGGGTTGCAAAAAAGCGAGCCTCATAAAAAAATGAATATCAGCCCAAAAAAATAAAAATAAATTCCAGTGGAAATGCAAGAATACATTTCTTTATCTGTTTATTTTCAGTGTTGCATTATATTTATACATGTTATATGTTATATCTCATAAGTATATATATATATATATCTCATAAGTATA
>NW_015537927.1:436003-436333 GCF_001515605.1 Sinocyclocheilus anshuiensis | reverse complement strand
GTATCGTATTGTGGCCTCTGTACCGTGATACGTATCGTATCGTGACTTTGCTGGTGATACACAGCCCTATCTGTCACATATTAGGAGTTAAACGGATCGCAGTTGATCTGTAATAGATATGGATGACACCCTACCGTTCGGCATGCACGTGATTAGCAGATTAATTTGCCAATTTACAAGTACAAGCAATTTTAAACCACAAGAAGAAGAAATGAAAGAGAGGTCAATTAGTTACTCACGCGCTGTTCTCGCACACAATCAAAGTGCGCACAAGCATAGAGACGTGTTTCAGACAGCACGGAAATACCAAGTTGTGTATACATACACAAC
>NW_015537927.1:433981-434524 GCF_001515605.1 Sinocyclocheilus anshuiensis | reverse complement strand
GTGTTGATGGTGATGAAAAACTTCTTCCTACTGCAGAAGTGTACATTAAAGTGAAGGGACAAACTTCACTCTTCACACAAACTTCACACAAAAATCTGCTTGATGTGGGTGTATCAGACCATCTACCATTCCCTGTGGTTTTGGGTCATGATCTACCAGTGCTCTGGGACTTGTTGCAGTCAGTACCATCATGTAATATGCACCACAGCAACAGCAAGAGGTGAGGGCCATTTGCTTACCGGGAGTCTTTTCAGAATACCCTGGGTTTACAACATTAATAGAACATGACACTGTATTGAAACATAAACATACACATAAAATTAGCCTATGTCAAAAACCCTTCACGGCATTGTCATTCTCTGTGCTTTAAATATTTTTTTTCTTGCTTATCCGAAAAAATAGTCCGATCTGTGACTCAAAAAAAAAAAACAATATAATGCGTTGAACCACTATAATGCTATTATAATACTACAGGTGCATCTCAATAAATTAGAATGTCGTGGAAAAGTTCATTTATTTCAGTAATTCAACTCAAATTGTGAA
>NW_015537927.1:391547-433681 GCF_001515605.1 Sinocyclocheilus anshuiensis | reverse complement strand
TACCCATCCAGCCGGTCCGCGAGAATATTTTCCACACGTAACCGGTCCGTGTTGTAAAAAAGGTTGGAGACCCCTGTATTATCCCATCGACCCTCTGTCTGCAGACCTCAAGAACAGACCTGGCAGTTTTACAGGGTCCACCTGAATCAGCGCATAAAGGCGCCATCATTAATTACAAATGAATAAGCAATAAACGAGTAGGACCGGGCAGCTGAGAACTAATGTGACATTAACGTGTGCATCCACGTTTATTTAATGTCCTCGAAGACCCTCTTAATAGCTGTCAGCATTGTGCTTTGATTGAATTACATCCTCCACTTTCTCACCAAGGAGACAGTTAATTATCTGCTCAAGGTGGGTCTCCATTCACTCAGACAACATAAACAGCCCGGACCACCTGTTGCTGGATCCTTACCATCTTGTCAATATATTGACACACCAGTGTTTTATACATAATGAGTGAATAATTAATGTTTTACATGTAAAATCACAAATTATGTCCTAACGGCTCATCAAATCATTAAGCGCTGAATATCAATCTCAATAGATTTAGGCTTACCAATAATTAATAGTTCATTATTACACTGTGGTGAAATATCTAACATTCAGGTCTTATTTAAGACTAGAGCCCACGGGTGCTTTAGCACAGAGCAGCTATACCACACGCCTCTCAATCATTCAGCATTATGTTAGACTCCCTGAGGGGCTGGGAACATTTAGAGGCATAATTGCTTTGTAAATGTTAAGCTCAAGATGCTTAAATGAAATAGAACACTAAGCAGCCCTACACCTACACAGGTGTAGATGTGCTCCTATAATCTTTAAAGAAGAACAGGAGAACAACATTTCCGCTCACAGGTAAGTGACTCACGATTGTTTGGGAATGTGCAAGCAACTTATCTTTTGATCAAGGCTGGTTTCTCATCAAAAAAAAAAAAAATATCAAGAGGTAAACTTGCTAGACTATTATAAGAAGTGAAACTGCGTTTCCATTGTCTAAAATATTAAATCATAATTAAAGACTTGTGGTTAAAAAAATGTGGTTCATGTTAGGTGGTAACAAAAAAATGAAATGATTTTATAAAAGTATAAAAATATTACTCATCATCACTTAATAAACCAAATACATTAGGTTAGATAAACAAATCACATTAAGGATTGAATCAGGTAGAGCTTTTTACTGTATTAGACTAACTTTCGGGTCATTTTGTCTTTTGTAAATTAGTCCACAGTCTTGTCACTATATTATGCAATAATATTATTAAATGTTATATTATTAAATATTATTCAAGAATATTATTAAATAGCCATTATTAGTGATACACAGTTAAACTAAACTTAACTCAACTCAAACTAAACTCAAAGGGGTGAAAACAGATTAACCAAGTAGCTACCTGAAACTGAAGCCGTTTAAGAAATGTAGTATCCTGTAGAATCTGTTATACTGTACTATAAATGTAATTTATTCCTGATGGCAAAGATGAATTTTCAGCAGCCATTACTCTAGCCTTCAGTGACGCATGATCCTTCAGAAATCATTATAATATGCTAATAAGCTGCTCAAGAATTATTACTCATTATCAATTATGAAAACAGTTGTGCTGTTTAACAGTTTTTGTGGAAACCATGATACATTTTTCTTCAGGATACTTTGATGAATAGAAATTTCAAAAGAACAGCAGTTATTAGAAATTAAAATCCTTTGTGACATTCAAAATGTCTTTACTGTCACTTTTGATCAATTGAATGCATCCTCACTGAATAAAAGTAATTAGTCACTCATTCAGCACAACAACCAGGCATGCAAAAGCTCCTCACAGGTAAGACAGTGATGAAAAGGGAAATGGACACAAACAGACTTGCTTTAAATTGCTCTGGGAGAACATCATGTTCTGTCTTAGTGAACAGCATATTATTGGGATTCAGACTGATAAATTAAATTGTGCACATTCAGTCTTTCATACCTGTAACGTGTGCTTCTGTATGATTACACCACATCGACATATTCTTATGTCATTACACACCAGTCAGCATCTTCAAATCCCTCTGTGATAAATACATACCCACACAAGCACAAATAACATGCTTTCAGCATAAATACAGGTGTGCATCTGTGTGCGTGATACGCAGCAGAAGAACAAAATCTACAAGGGCACTTTCTTTTATCCACTTTTTAATCGTGGTTTGTGACATTGATTAAATAAAGCTCTGAAGTGGTGAAAATCTTTTGTGAATTGGGCTCTCGCTTCCTGTCCATCCTAATCTTTGAGAAGTTAGAACAGTTTGCTCATGGGAAGGAAAGGCAGCATTAAAAGGTATTATCAGGATTTTAATCGAGGTCCCGATGCTGATGGGCCATCAAAGACAAACAGCTGAAACGATTTTACACAAGAGCCGAGTCAGGACTGACATCAGACGTGACCATGAAAAATGAACAGGCCATCACTAAAGGCTTAAAAAAATGAGCGGATATGCGCAGCCTAGACACGCACAGAGGGGATCTGAGACTAACCATGGCGACTTCACCACTCATCTTTCGGTGAGGCTTGCTTGAAATTACTTTCGATGAAAACGGATAGATATTGTAGCTCAGTTCTGAAGGACGGTATGAAGGACATCATCTCAGCCGTCTGTTTACAGACAATGGGTTTTGGGTCATGTAAAGTCACTGTCCTCCTATCCTTTCCTCATCTCCTGGACACAGTCTGATACTGTCAGAGCTTCCTGGGGGCACATCAATGACACTCTTTGATGCAGATGCAGGATCCCATTAAAGTCGAGGGGCAGAAGACAATGACAGAGCAACCAGATAAAGAACAGTACGGGAGAGAGGGAGGCACAGTGACACATGCATAGAGAGAAGCAGAGACAGCGAGTTAGGCAGCGGACAAAGAGCATGTTTAATGAAATCTTACAGATGATCGCATACTGAAAGAGCATCAGTGATAAGGCTCCTGTGTCTTTAAGGGGAAACTTCTCGGGATTCACTGAATAGAAGATGTGCATACTGAAATTTAGCCCTGCCCCTCTGCATCTTCGCTTCCTCTGGAGTCTACCGGTCGGAACTTGACACAGATATAATAATACACTGACATTAGTGCCAAAATTACAAGTGAAAGATTTAAAAGTAAAAAGTAGGGCTGGAAACTTAATCTAGTGCAGAGGTCTTGAGATGCAGTTTTAATAGTGACTTTACATGATTATCATCATTGCAATAATATTATTAAAATAGCTAATATTATTAAAACAGACTCAGCAAGTGTAAAATTTAAATGTAAAATCTTAAAAAAGCTGCACTTGTGGTGCAAAATGGCGAGAGAACAGACACAAATTTGATTAAAGTATAGGGTAAAAACTGGAGCTGGGGAATTTGTGTTTATATAATATATAATTTTATGAATATACTGTATATGTACGCTACTACTACTACTACTACTACTACTACTACTACTAATCAATCTAGTGATGAATTACGCTCCTCAATTGATTCACAAAAAAAACTTTTTTAAACCACTCATGTATGTTCTAGAGATACAGAACAACACAGAAATATTGAAAATAATAATATATGTTCTTTTCAAGCTACTGTCTTTTCAATGATTCACTTGCCTACCATGATGATGACATTTAAATCAGTGTTTCTCAGCAAATTTTAAAGGTGGCCTCAAGATGACTTAAAATGATTTTAAATATGACAATATGAGCATTAAAATTAACCAAATCAAGATATTTCTTATTTTTATTCACCCCCTAAACCACTTTTTTTCTTTGAAGAACCACAATTCCCATGGTCTTGGAAAACCTAAACATGATGAAAGCCTAATTTTGAGTATGATTTCTAGATCTGGTAAAGTTGTGTAAATTAATAAATAAGAATTTTTATTGTTATGCCAAGCAACAACATTTTTATTCGGTAGAAATTGTGAATAAAACAACAACAACACACACACACACACACACACACACACACACACACACACACACATATATCCTTAATCAAGTAACTCACAACAACTGTAAAAGTCTTGCAAATTCATTGGAATCCCTGAAGAACATAATTTAATTAATTTATACAATTGATGTAATCATTTGACTGCAATAGGGCCTTGGGGGCAGATCGACCCCCACATTGAAAATGAATGGGAAAATAAAAAAAAAAAAAAAAAAACTTTTTCATCATCTTGCAAAATAAAAATTATTTTCCCATGTCACTTATAAACACACGTAATCTGTCTTTTGTCTAAGATGAGAATCCTTAAGGCTCGTCCTCTGTATGAATGACCTGAATTAGGTCTATCCTTACTTCAGCTTGCATCCTTTCAAATCTTAACTACAGCACTGACATTTATATTAGGGGCAGATTTATGTGTACAAACCAATATAAATGTAACTTTTATGGCACCTGTCATATTTTACTCCAGAATTGTTCTCATTAATGTGTAGGTATATCTTCATTTTCACGAAATGCCTGGCTCGTGCAGGTTTTGCCTAATTAATTCCCTGGTATCTATGGTAAAATATGTTCTCCCCTGTAGCATTTACTTAGCAGTTGCTCTTGTTTCTGAAGTGTTTTTTCATGAAAATGAGATTCAAGTCACACTCTCTGTATGTGTGGATGTGATCTGGATGTTAGATTTCAACAGCCACCTTTTCACAAAACAACAAGCACGGCTTGCAGGCACGTCTTTTAACGCGTTCCAATATCTTTAGCGATTTTAAAAATACTAACCCGCTCAAGTGTTTCTTTAAATTAGACATTAATCTTACATATGATCCCATTAAAGTCATAATAGCCCCTCTGAATCATTTGAAATAGATGCTAAAAAGGATACAAATCAAGGAAGGTGAGATTTGATTCAATCACATTCCTATAAAGAAGCTGGTATTTCACACTAAAATGAATTTAATCAGAAGACATTGATTTGAGTTTTTTTTTTGCTTTGTTTTTCGATGACAGAATTTAAAGAGCAGCCCCAAAGATTATGTTTTTGTGGAGTCATTCATCAGGCTGGCATTATCACAGTAGATCTGGATTCATTCACTGACAAGGCAGAAGGAGCTCAGACAAATTCCTGTCATGTTGCGCATTGTGTCTTGCACCTCTGCTGATTTCTCTTTTGGCTTTTTAAATACTTTTTCATCAGCAAATAATTTGATTAGAGCAGAGACTTGCTACCTGACATTAAAATGCCCCAGATGTTTCAAAGTGGAAAATAAAAATAAAAAAAACGATGTGAGGCTATCATGATACATAGTCTGACCATGGATGGAGTTGGATAAATTTTTCAGTTCACTTGACAGCATTCTTTGTGCTTTTGTGAGGAAAATGAAAGGTAATCCACCGTCCTTCCTCTTGGCCAAACATAAGTGGAGGAAATGATGCAATCGCACTGACACATGCTCAGAAAGATGTGTGATTGTTACCTACAATCTGTTTGGCACAGCATCTCTGCTAACCTCACTTTTACAGTTAGCCTGCGAGATGGCGACAATAGCTTTGAAGGCCACTTTGAATAAAACTGCATATAAAAGGGAATCCGTTATTAGTTCCTATAAAGCAAGCAGAGGGCCACATGGGGTAAAGTGAAAGACAAGGTGAGGCATGCCAGCACCAGATCTAATTAGATAAAGGGAGATGCAGGGCTGCTTTCATGCTCTGTTGAGGATATCAAATGACCTGAGGGTCGGCAGATAGGTCATCTCTCTGGAGGTCAGTCAAGGTAACAAAGAAACTGGCTTCAATTGAAAGAAAATGTTTTGATATACACTGATCATTTTAAAATGTACCAGCCACCAAACGTGTGGAGAGAGACAAGCGCCACAACACTTTTTTTTTCTTTGTGCTCAAAGCACTTAGTAAAAAGATCTTCAATGCTCTGTTTCAAAACCTAGTGAGCTGCCTAGAACTTTAGGGCATCATAGGAGCTTTCTTGATCCATTTAAAAAAATAGAGCTACAGACACCTCCTTGTGGAAAATTCCTAGGCAAGATCTTTCATATGTATCATTCACAGAGAAGACAATCCCATAATGCACCAGGACAAGCTTAGCTGGAAAAAAAAAAAATCCAAAATGGTGGACAAAAATGATATTTTCATATTTTCATATTTCAGAAAAATGTAGATTCAAATAATTCACGATAATTAAAAATGCATTATTTTATATCATATTTGTGTTCTGTATATTGTTATTAGGCATTAATTGATATTAACATTTTGGCAGATACTGTACTATTAGCAAATTACTATTTTCATTTTATGACAATTTACTGACAAATGGCTAAAACTAAAATTCTATAATTTTTTTTCTATAATAAAAAATACTACATTTCATGGAAGCTCATTTCCGCCACTGAATGAAAAATATAAAAGTTAATTGTGACTTTTTATCTCACAATTCTGACATTTTTTCTCGCAATTTAAAGTTTACATCTCGCAATTCTGACTTTTGCTGAGAAAATCTGTGAGTTTATATCACTGTGAGTTTATAGATAAACTCGCAACTCTGAGAAATAATTAAAAGAATTGAAAGATTACATCTCGCTATGTTCTAACATGCAATTACAGTTTTTGTTGATCGCTTTGATACTAATTTCACAAGTATGTGGTAAAACCTCACAACTGTTAGTACAAAACTCTTTTTCAAACATGTAATCACATGTTCAATTGACTAAGTACAAGACACAAAATTACACATTAACTTTTTCACCACACCTAATCAGTGTGTCATCAAAGAAATACCTTTCATATGAAGTACTTGTCTTTCACAATGCAATGCTCACAATTCTTTTGATATCCTTCTCTTCTGATTTGAGTAAATACTCTTGACCAACACTTAATCCAACTGCTCTTAATGGTTAATCACTGAACCGTTTGGTAAACCTATACATTTTAAATTGGTTTGTTAGCTATGCAGTATATGGATTTCGAGAACTACACAAATAAAATGTGTGTTTGTACAAACATCTAAATTACATGTAACCACACATGATGAATACTCATTATTGCTAATTTATTTCACATAGTGGTAATCACAATTGGTCACTATATATAAAAGTGGGGGTGTAAACACTGGAAATTTATTTCAACATGGAGCAGGATAGACAGCAAGGAATAGGAAGAGCTCATGGACAAAGGATCCGTCAGAGAGGTGGGCATGGGCACCAACAGAGAGGTCAGAGAGGAGGGCATGGGCACCAACAGAGAGGTCAGAGAGGTGGGCATGGGGCCTGTCAAAGCGTTGGTCATCAGAGAGAGGGAGGCAGAATTGTTGTCTCTAATGAAGTCCGGTCCATCATTGTTGATCATGTGGTGAACCGAGGCCTTACTATGGCAGAGGCTGCCAGATTAGTTGATCCAAATCTAAAAAGATCAACTGTAAATTCTATCATCTGAACTTTTTGCCAAGAAAACCGGTAAGTATGGAGGATATATACTATGCTTTAAAATTACATTTACAGTAAATTGTAATGCATTTAAATTCATCAAACATCGTACAGTATGATCTTTACTTTACTTTGTCAATACAGTATACTCTGTTCTATGCTTAGAATTGACAGAAAACCCCATAGTGGTGGCCGTGGCCGTGTGCTGACCGCCCAGCAGGAGTGGGCAGTGGTGGAAATGGTGAGAGCCAGGAATGATATACGGCTGTCAGAAATAAAGCAGGCAATTGAGGAGGATACTGACACCTTTGCCAATGTGGCATCCATCAGCCTACCAACAATAGGTCGCCTTTTGAAGAGGCACCAGGTATCAATGAAGCACATTTACCTGGTGCCTTTTGAGAGAAACAATGACCGGGTAAAACAACTGAGGGCTGAGTATGTTCAGGTACAGCACTATATATTGTATTATTGATTCTATTTGATGCATCGCCTACTTCATATGTATATTGGAACAACACTGTAAAAATAATTAACAGAAATATAATTTTTAGCAGGTGATGGTGCTTGATGCTGATGTGAACCATCACAAGTATTTGTTGATGAAGTGGGCTTTAACCTGGCCAAAACTCGTCGCTGTGGATGGAACATCATCGGCCAATGGGCCACTGTCCAAGTGCCTGGACAACGTGGAGGAAACATCTCCATGTGCACAGCTATCTCTGAAGGTGGTGTCATAGGACGTAGGCCATTACTTGGCTCCTATAACGCTGCACATCTCATTGAGTTTCTCAGTGAAATTGAGCTGGCCTGTCAAGGTGAAGGGGTCACCTATGTAATTGTGTGGGACAATGTCAGGTTCCACCATGCAGAGGTTGTTCAAGCATGGTTTCAGGCCCATCCCCGATTCATGACCTTCTACCTGCCTCCATATTCTCCTTTCCTCAACCCTACTGAGGAATTTTTCTCAGCATGGAGGTGGAAGGTCTATGATCGCCAACCCCTTGAGCGCGCCACCCTCCTTCAGGCCATGGATGAGGCATGTGATGACATCAGTGTATACCAATGTCAAGCATGGATTCGCCATGCCAAAACGTTTTTCCAAGGCGCATGAACAATAATGACATTCATTGTGATGTGGACGAGAATCTATGGCCAAATGATCAAGACAGGCTTGATCCAAATTAATGTAATGTGTGTGCACTAAATGTATTTTTTAAATTTTTTTTATTTAGTTAATTTGTTTTATTTAAATGTGTACACTTCATTATTGAAAGTAAACCTATGTTACAATTATATCTGAAAAATAAAAACAAATTTGCCCAAATGATTGGAGAGGATGTCTTCATTGATCCTTCACTTGATTACACATAAGATAGATATTTTGGAAATGATAGATTCTGTAAAAGTTGGGTAATGTAAGTGTATTGCCTAATGTGAAAACTGTGTAATCTGTCTTTTACAGTACTGTAGCATACTAATTTCAGCACTAAGGCCGATTTAAAACACGTATCTTGTATTGTTTGCTATTAAATTAACTGATTGTTAAAAGTACTAAACTGAAAGAAGACCATACTGTTGTGTTTCGGTGATTAAACCAAATGTTGTCATTACATATAATCTTGTGTTTGAAACAGATTATGCGGACTGAAAATATGTGCAACTGCATAAAAGCATTACATCAGGTTTTGAAAGAATGACAAGCTGTGTTACAAGTGTGATCAGTTTGGATTTTTGTACTAAGAGTTTTGAAAAAGTACACCTTACTTGTGAAATTAAATTAGTACCAACGCGAACAACAAAAACTGTAAAAGTCGGAATTGTGAGATATAAAAATAGTATTTTTTTCCCTCAGAATTGGACATTATAACGTGCAATTGCGAGTTTATATATCACAATTTTGAGAGACAAAGTCAGAATTGTGAGAAAAAAGTTAGAACTGTGAGATATAAACTTGCAGTTGCAAGAAGAAAAGTCAGAATCGCAATTCTTACTTTACAACTCTCAATTGTGAGTTTATATCTCGCAATTCTGTGAAAAAAGTCAGAACTGAGAGCTTACATCACGCAGTTCTGAGAAGAAATGTCATAATGTGAGAAAAAAAAGGTAAGAGATAAAAAGTCGCAATTACCTTGTTTATTTTTTATTCAGTGGGAGAAATGGGCTTCCATAAAAACTTAAACTAAAGAAAAAAAAAACATTTGAATTTAGGCACAACAGTATGAAAAATGGACATTTAGTGGATATAATGGATTTAATGGGTATTTATATTTATTAAATTAGCTAAAAATTATTTATTTATTTATTACTTAGCAAGGATCAAAAGTGGCAGTATACATGTATAATGTTACAAAAGATTTCTGTTTCAAATATATGCTGCTCCTTTGAACTTTCTATTCATCAAAGAATATACATATATAAATGCTATATGGCTGCTAAATATTAAACTTTAAAATGTATTAAAATATTAAAATATAAATCTGTAATTTTAAAATGTAATATTATTTCACAATATTATTGTTTTAATGTATTTATTAGCAAAGCTCATCGTTCTGAAAAGTGAGGTGTGCTCTGATTGGCCAACTATCCAGTGCGTTGTGATTGGCCGAATACCTCAAGAGTGTGACGGAAATGTTAATGTAAATGCCCCTTACCATATTGTGATGCCGTGTTCCGGTGCGACGAGACAAAACCAATAAAACCCATTATAAACGCCTAGTGAAAAATTGAAGGGGGTCTGAATACTTTCCGTACCCACTGTATGTTAAAATAAAATATTGACCTGTAAACCAATATGGTACAGATGCTGTTTAGAGCATTGCATCATTAGTTTTGCAACAAGCAAACATCAAATTGATGTAGACAATTTATGGAGACCAAGTTCGTCACCCAAACGAGGTTCTATGACCATGTAGGCAGTGTAGTGACCCTGCGTAGGCAGTGAGGCCACTCACTAGGTTTTAGAACAGAGACAGTGTCTATCATGCACAGACCCATAAAGGCATTATAATTACACCGTTCTCACCCTGTTCTGTAAATGTTCTCTAAATTAGTCGAGCAGTTCATTAACATGTGCACAATATTTTACTGCATGGATATCTAATCAATTTGTTAAGCCTTAAGTGCCTTAAATTTAATTAGTAAATCACTCAAATTATTACTGCTCTCTAATGATTAACCCTGTGAGAAAGACACATCTCAGCATGATTTTTCCCTGAGGTTATGTGACAGCAATATGCAAAATATCAGGTTCTGTTCTGATTAAATCCTCAGCCTCTGCATTTGCTTTCCACAGCATTAGTCACTTCTATATTTGTCATTTCATCCAAACCACAGACTTCAAAAGGATGCTACGTAAATACTGCAATTACCTAGGCTGATAGTATGAAATCACACTTAATGTTTACTCGTACATTAGTCCAAAGATACATAATTTAAAGTGTAAACCTATTATCATAAACAATACAGTGCTGTGCTCTTGGCAGGGAGGACAGGGTTTCTCAAGTGAACGCTGAAAAAGCTGTACAAGCTTGTTTCCATGGAGATGAGAGGAGTTGATGAATCTGACTTTTAAAGTTAGTTCAAGATGTCAAATGTCACGGAAAAGGTCAGACTTACAGGTGATTGAAGATTACTGCTGTGCAACCTTATAATTTATTCTACAATGTTTGATATGATATTGACTTCTGAAGGACACTGAACAAGGGAAAGCACAGTGCTAATAAAAGTTAATTTAGCATATTTTATGCAATACAAATGGCCATATAAATAGAAAAATATTTTGATGTTTCAAATCTGTCTCAAATAACTGTTTCAGACTCAGAAAGGAGTTTGATCATAGTCTCAATAAAAAGATCCCTGAATAGTCACCTGCCACCCTCTAAACTGTAACCTGACACAAGAGCACACAAGCAGTTTCCTCTAATCCAGCGGGATCTTTTTTTCTTCTCCTTTTCCTGTCATCTATGTCAGCATATCACAGACTTACATGACCAGAGGAACAACAGGGCTGACAGAGAGAACATGTGAATCAATACTCAAACCCACAGCACACTGACAACTAACTTAAACACACACCACTCTACTAGCAAACTCAGAAACCCGCTTCTCTGCTCTGCTGGCTAGCTCAAACACACGCCATTCTTTTGGTTAACCAACACTGCAGGCCATCCAAACACCTCAAACGCAGCAGGCTGAACATGATGTAATCTTTTGCAACACCTCAGTAGCCTCAAACAATGCAAAGAAAATAAATAGATCAATATTGGATAGAAATAATAAAAAGGAAAAGGGCAGTTAGTGAAATTATTTGGGTAGAATGTCAAAGAACAGAATGACAAAATCAAATGTTTTTGCATGCATATGCATGTATAGATATATAAATAAACAATTAAACATTTAATAATGCATTCTAATGTCACTTGTTATTCAAAAAATGCTGAAGACTTCACATGAGCGAACTACAATTTTGTTAGACACAATGCAATATGATTTTAATTATTGAACAGTTCCAATGCATCTCTGGGTCTGAAAACAACATGACCGATTTCAAGCAAACATGTCTTATGAGGAAGTAAACAATGTGTACTGCTGTTTTATTCACATCTCTGAAGTCTCTATAACTGCAGTGAGTGAAAAGCAGCCATCAAAGCCATGTTTGCTCCAAATACATACTACACTATAGATCACAGTTCTTCTCCATGTGAACCCACTGGCACGACCTCAACTTCAACTCTTACAGTATATGCTTTGAAAGAGAGCAAATGTGAGCTTTTTCACTCCAGTCTTGAGCATGTATCTAAACCAGCAAAATTGAATCCACAGAAAACACATGGGAGAGGAGAATACACACAGGGAGACACAAGGAGTCCTGGGGAATGTTCTGCTCACTGTAAATCATCCATCATCCCTACGTTGCGCACAGAGCAACGGCTGTGACTTTCAGCATGTTCATTCATATTTAGCTGCTTCATAAAAATGAGAATTTCAGGGATTCCATTTTCAACTGCTGAGCTTCTGAGATCATTTGAAAATTTTTCGGAATATGGTGCATTTTTCGACAGCTGGGTCATTGCTACAGTTTGGTGGATTTTGAACTGAGCAGGTTTGTTGAAAAAAAAAGAAGATATAATTCAATTGTTGTCTAATTGTTGTATAATTCAATTGTGAAAATGTCTGTCTATCGGAAAACACACTAGTCAAGCTCAGGCCTTAAGCCCAAGTATAACCTAACAAGCCTGAAGAAGCCATTACTACTACATTACTAGCTAGAAACAGGTGAACAACAGGTGAATACTTAGTTTAACATTTTGTAAGAAATTTAATAGATATATAAAATCTATTTAAAAAGATAAATAAATAAATAGATAAACATTTTCATGTCCAGCATAAATTGACACAACAGGGTGGGCATTTTATGCAAACAAAGACCGTTACTGGCTAGCTAGAAAAGAACAACATACTAGTAGAACATTAACAGTTAGTAAGAATTTTAATAGATATATAAAATCTGACAGAAAAATAAAAACAAACATAAACAGACATTTCCATGTACAGTATAAACTGACACAACAGGGTGGCAATGTTATGTTTTATGCTATTTACTATGTCTTCTAACAATGAAGAGAGAGAGAGAGAGAGAAAAAAAACTTTATGACTAATCCTTCTTTTGTGATTGGATTTGCATTTCTTCAAGGAAATGAACCACTTTTAGCAATTCATGTTGTTTAGTTCATATGCTTAAAGTAGCACCAGGGTGGACTGGAGTTTGCCAAAAAATAAATAAATCACAAACTGTATTTTATGTCAAAGGGAATGTGTTTAAAACTTGTAGTATGAAAGATAATTAACATTTAATGTTTAAATGATGCAGTATTGTTTTAGGGGGCATAAAATCTACCAAACTGTAGGAATGAACCAGCGATGGTTTGACCAGTTGCACTGCATTTTTGCAATGCTGTAGACGTAATTGAATGTTTTATGTTTCTGTTTAGGGTTACACTGAGGCAGTATTTATGAGAGCAGAAGGGAACTTCATACTGGAGCTGAGGTATGAAATAATGATGAAATAAATAATGTTCATGCATATTTCTGCTAATTAAAGGTGAAAGCCCTTCCCTTATATCATCTATGTGGCGTAGAGAAACATGTGTTGTGACCTGCTCCGGCTCACAGAGTTATTGTGTTCAGCACATAATTTGCCAAAAAATATCTGTTTGAAACCGCTTGTTTACCGTCAATAATATTACATTGATACATGCATAAATATATAATTATTCCAAAGACAAACTAATTTAAAATGATCGTTTCTGTGCACTACAAGGAATATTAATTTCATAATTTTTCTGCAACTGACAACTAAGTCTGACATCATCATGCTGTATATCACACGGAAGTATACTTATTCTTTACATCATCTTTACCTTTGACCTCATCAATTTTCTAGTCAGACTCACGGTATATAAGCGAGCTTATAGACTTAACACAACAAATCCAGGTCATACTGCAGCAAAAGATGCTGTGAGCCTAAAAACTAGGGAAATAGAAAATGGTTCTTCTTTCAGCAGGCATAATAACATTGGAAATATAGCTGCAAGCAGCAATTATAGGAAAAAAAACACACTATGGCACAGATCATATATTGTAATTCCCAAAGAATCAGTGGATAGAATTATGATTTTGCATCAGCGGTGCAATGTAGTTGTTAGACTGAATCTCCACGCATGGAATATTTGATCTATTCTCTTTACCAGATCCTGTCAGAAGATTTCTGTCTTGTCAGACACCCAAAATCAGTTAACAAAACTACATTTTGTCTGGTACCCAAAACTATATAAACTAAAAGACTTAAAAGAGGTTGACAGAGGAAGCTGAGAACTAGCAGAAAGCAGGAGATGAACTGGTGAAAAAAGTAGGGTTTATTGAATAATGTTAGAAGCATATATTTCAATGGTCAGATTTTCTTTAAACAGCACAAATCCAAAAAAATAGTTGTTATTGTACCAAAGCAAAAGCAATGGAAAATGAATGATTCACAAAATTGTCCTGTGATGATGAAAACCTTGAAATGGAGACATTCTCATCTCTAACTCAAGAAGACTAATATCCCTTGAACTAAACAATAAAAAAGCACTAACAGACTATGTTAGAATGATATATACAGAATATATACGTTAGATATGATTAAATGGTATGAATTATAAATGAAAAATATACACAATTATAAATATAAAATTAATATGAATTAATAAATGTAAGTGATATATAATATAATATAATATATGAATAAACTGAATTAAACTAATTAAATGACAATTAAAAAAAAAATGTGGCTTGGTCTGAGGATCATCTGACAAAACCAGGTGGCTCAAGAAAGAATGATTATGTGTAGACTCAGTTCAAAAGCTATAAGTAGAAATGTAAGGAAAACTTATGCTGGTTGCACAACAAGATTTTTATAAGGCGGATTTTAAAACCTGTGAGATTGACTAGCATTGACTCTCCACTATCTCTGTGCCAAATTTGACACATTTTAAAAATACGATGCTCTGGGATTCCATAGACAGACAGAGGAAAACTAGTCCATACAGTAGGTGTCTACGCACCTTCAGGTTTTGCAGCTACACAGTGAAACAGACAATAAGGTCAAATGTTACCTGAATAGAAGCAAGCAAATCCAAACAGCTGATGTTAGAGTTGACATAAAATGCACTAAACAAAATAATTAATCCGCCAGGATCCATTTTTGAACACCAAATCTGGCTTGAGCACAATGACTTTACATGCCTCTAAGTTCATTTATTCAGTGTCCAAAACATTTTGACAAGAATCGTTTATAAACAAAGCATGCACAAACCATGCACACAGAACAGGTAAATGCAGCTGTCACCCCTCTTCTGAGTGCTGAAGCCTGTTTAATGAGTTTGGTTATTTACAGGAATGACAACCCAATGTTCATTACATCTGAGAACCGAAATAAACAAACAGGGAGAGTTTGTGGTTTAAAGGGATATGATGCTATTTTAAAGATCATTATTTTGTGTATTTGGTGTAACAGAATATGTTGACATGCTTTAATGTTCAAAAAAACACATTATTTTTCAAATACTGTACATTATTGTAGGTCCTCTATGCCCCGCCTCTCTCAAACACGTCGTTTTCAACAAAGCCCCCTCCTTTTGTCAGGGGTTGTAAAGGAAGAGGAATCAGTTGCAGGGATAACAAGGACTTTATTGAGATTCAAAAGAAACAGGAAAAGGGCAGTTAGTGAAATTATTTGGGTAGAATGTCAAAGAACAGAATGACAAAATCAAATGTTTTTGCATGCATATGCATGTATAGATATATAAATAAACAATTAAACATTTAATAATGCATTCTAATGTCACTTGTTATTCAAAAAATGCTGAAGACTTCACATGAGCGAACTACAATTTTGTTAGACACAATGCAATATGATTTTAATTATTGAACAGTTCCAATGCATCTCTGGGTCTGAAAACAACATGACCGATTTCAAGCAAACATGTCTTATGAGGAAGTAAACAATGTGTACTGCTGTTTTATTCACATCTCTGAAGTCTCTATAACTGCAGTGAGTGAAAAGCAGCCATCAAAGCCATGTTTGCTCCAAATACATACTACACTATAGATCACAGTTCTTCTCCATGTGAACCCACTGGCACGACCTCAACTTCAACTCTTACAGTATATGCTTTGAAAGAGAGCAAATGTGAGCTTTTTCACTCCAGTCTTGAGCATGTATCTAAACCAGCAAAATTGAATCCACAGAAAACACATGGGAGAGGAGAATACACACAGGGAGACACAAGGAGTCCTGGGGAATGTTCTGCTCACTGTAAATCATCCATCATCCCTACGTTGCGCACAGAGCAACGGCTGTGACTTTCAGCATGTTCATTCATATTTAGCTGCTTCATAAAAATGAGAATTTCAGGGATTCCATTTTCAACTGCTGAGCTTCTGAGATCATTTGAAAATTTTTCGGAATATGGTGCATTTTTCGACAGCTGGGTCATTGCTACAGTTTGGTGGATTTTGAACTGAGCAGGTTTGTTGAAAAAAAAAGAAGATATAATTCAATTGTTGTCTAATTGTTGTATAATTCAATTGTGAAAATGTCTGTCTATCGGAAAACACACTAGTCAAGCTCAGGCCTTAAGCCCAAGTATAACCTAACAAGCCTGAAGAACCATTACTACTACATTACTAGCTAGAAACAGGTGAACAACAGGTGAATACTTAGTTTAACATTTTGTAAGAAATTTAATAGATATATAAAATCTATTTAAAAAGATAAATAAATAAATAGATAAACATTTTCATGTCCAGCATAAATTGACACAACAGGGTGGGCATTTTATGCAAACAAAGACCGTTACTGGCTAGCTAGAAAAGAACAACATACTAGTAGAACATTAACAGTTAGTAAGAATTTTAATAGATATATAAAATCTGACAGAAAAATAAAAACAAACATAAACAGACATTTCCATGTACAGTATAAACTGACACAACAGGGTGGCAATGTTATGTTTTATGCTATTTACTATGTCTTCTAACAATGAAGAGAGAGAGAGAGAGAGAAAAAAAACTTTATGACTAATCCTTCTTTTGTGATTGGATTTGCATTTCTTCAAGGAAATGAACCACTTTTAGCAATTCATGTTGTTTAGTTCATATGCTTAAAGTAGCACCAGGGTGGACTGGAGTTTGCCAAAAAATAAATAAATCACAAACTGTATTTTATGTCAAAGGGAATGTGTTTAAAACTTGTAGTATGAAAGATAATTAACATTTAATGTTTAAATGATGCAGTATTGTTTTAGGGGGCATAAAATCTACCAAACTGTAGGAATGAACCAGCGATGGTTTGACCAGTTGCACTGCATTTTTGCAATGCTGTAGACGTAATTGAATGTTTTATGTTTCTGTTTAGGGTTACACTGAGGCAGTATTTATGAGAGCAGAAGGGAACTTCATACTGGAGCTGAGGTATGAAATAATGATGAAATAAATAATGTTCATGCATATTTCTGCTAATTAAAGGTGAAAGCCCTTCCCTTATATCATCTATGTGGCGTAGAGAAACATGTGTTGTGACCTGCTCCGGCTCACAGAGTTATTGTGTTCAGCACATAATTTGCCAAAAAATATCTGTTTGAAACCGCTTGTTTACCGTCAATAATATTACATTGATACATGCATAAATATATAATTATTCCAAAGACAAACTAATTTAAAATGATCGTTTCTGTGCACTACAAGGAATATTAATTTCATAATTTTTCTGCAACTGACAACTAAGTCTGACATCATCATGCTGTATATCACACGGAAGTATACTTATTCTTTACATCATCTTTACCTTTGACCTCATCAATTTTCTAGTCAGACTCACGGTATATAAGCGAGCTTATAGACTTAACACAACAAATCCAGGTCATACTGCAGCAAAAGATGCTGTGAGCCTAAAAACTAGGGAAATAGAAAATGGTTCTTCTTTCAGCAGGCATAATAACATTGGAAATATAGCTGCAAGCAGCAATTATAGGAAAAAAAACACACTATGGCACAGATCATATATTGTAATTCCCAAAGAATCAGTGGATAGAATTATGATTTTGCATCAGCGGTGCAATGTAGTTGTTAGACTGAATCTCCACGCATGGAATATTTGATCTATTCTCTTTACCAGATCCTGTCAGAAGATTTCTGTCTTGTCAGACACCCAAAATCAGTTAACAAAACTACATTTTGTCTGGTACCCAAAACTATATAAACTAAAAGACTTAAAAGAGGTTGACAGAGGAAGCTGAGAACTAGCAGAAAGCAGGAGATGAACTGGTGAAAAAAGTAGGGTTTATTGAATAATGTTAGAAGCATATATTTCAATGGTCAGATTTTCTTTAAACAGCACAAATCCAAAAAAATAGTTGTTATTGTACCAAAGCAAAAGCAATGGAAAATGAATGATTCACAAAATTGTCCTGTGATGATGAAAACCTTGAAATGGAGACATTCTCATCTCTAACTCAAGAAGACTAATATCCCTTGAACTAAACAATAAAAAAGCACTAACAGACTATGTTAGAATGATATATACAGAATATATACGTTAGATATGATTAAATGGTATGAATTATAAATGAAAAATATACACAATTATAAATATAAAATTAATATGAATTAATAAATGTAAGTGATATATAATATAATATAATATATGAATAAACTGAATTAAACTAATTAAATGACAATTAAAAAAAAAATGTGGCTTGGTCTGAGGATCATCTGACAAAACCAGGTGGCTCAAGAAAGAATGATTATGTGTAGACTCAGTTCAAAAGCTATAAGTAGAAATGTAAGGAAAACTTATGCTGGTTGCACAACAAGATTTTTATAAGGCGGATTTTAAAACCTGTGAGATTGACTAGCATTGACTCTCCACTATCTCTGTGCCAAATTTGACACATTTTAAAAATACGATGCTCTGGGATTCCATAGACAGACAGAGGAAAACTAGTCCATACAGTAGGTGTCTACGCACCTTCAGGTTTTGCAGCTACACAGTGAAACAGACAATAAGGTCAAATGTTACCTGAATAGAAGCAAGCAAATCCAAACAGCTGATGTTAGAGTTGACATAAAATGCACTAAACAAAATAATTAATCCGCCAGGATCCATTTTTGAACACCAAATCTGGCTTGAGCACAATGACTTTACATGCCTCTAAGTTCATTTATTCAGTGTCCAAAACATTTTGACAAGAATCGTTTATAAACAAAGCATGCACAAACCATGCACACAGAACAGGTAAATGCAGCTGTCACCCCTCTTCTGAGTGCTGAAGCCTGTTTAATGAGTTTGGTTATTTACAGGAATGACAACCCTACATCTGAGACATCTGAGAACCGAAATAAACAAACAGGGAGAGTTTGTGGTTTAAAGGGATATGATGCTATCATTATTTTCATTATTTTGTGTATTTGGTGTAACAGAATATGTTGACATGCTTTAATGTTCAAAAAAACACATTATTTTTCAAATACTGTACATTATTGTAGGTCCTCTATGCCCCGCCTCTCTCAAACACGTCGTTTTCAACAAAGCCCCCTCCTTTTGTCAGGGGTTGTAAAGGAAGAGGAATCAGTTGCAGGGATAACAAGGATTTTATTGAGATTCAAAAGAAACAGGAACGAAGCCACTGTCCGAGAGGGTAATCTGGAGAGATCCCAACCAGGTCCGGGGAAGAGAAAGTCAGCTCAACAGCAGGTATCTAGGAAAAGGGGGTTTCCAGAGCAAATGGCCGCGAGTAACAGTCCACGAGCAACGAGACAGTCCAGCTCTCCAAATAATTCCAGGGGCCAGAGAATGGCGATGGTGGGAGGGAGAGAGAGAGGAACTCCAGTAGGGAGCAGGGAATGCTGGGCAGCAAGGGGAAGGAGGCAGGAGGCAGACAGAAGGGAGTCCAGCAGCCAGGGCAGACGGGGGGCTGGAGAGGGCAGAGGAGAAGGGAAAAACTAACACAAAACTAAACGGCTGGAGCCAAAACTAGGAACTAGAAGGAACTGGGCTAGATCAAAAGAAAAACCCTAATATCAAAAGTAAAATAAAAGCTAAGGAAACTAGGCAAGACTAGGCTAGACAAAACCGGAAACAGGATAACAGTCACCAGCAACAAGAGCCAGGTTAACTCAGCAGAGCAGAGATTTCGATCTGACCCAGGACAGAAAACAAGAGGGGAATTTAAGGGTTTATGCACCAAGAGCTTGTAACACTCCAAAGAGAAAGGAAAACTTGAAATCGCATCATATGACCCCTTTAAAACGGTTGCAGATACACTCAAAATATGCTCTAAGGCAGGGGTCTCAAACTGCCGGCCCGCGGGCCATTTACGCCTGAAGAACCATCTTTCGCCACAAAGAACCTTTTGTGAAACTGAAAGGTTCTTCAGATGTTAAAGGTTCTTTATGGAACCATTTAGACAAAAAGGTTCTTCTATGGCATCGTGAAGCACCTTTATTTTTAAGAGTGTAGACACTGTAATGTATATAATTGGCTGTACATATTTACCTCTAGGGAAAAAGTAGGAATTCTTATACTATGGATATCCTGGACATTCTCAGCTGGTGCCTTAGCAGCATGCTTATTTTTCTTGTATTAGAAAATAAACTTATTATTTAGCTATTTCGAGTGTAATGATCCTTTTTCTGTAGCATCGTCCCCTGTTAGGGAGTTTCTGTAATTTGAATTGGAACGAAAAAACAAAATTCTGTCAGCCATCACTAATCTTCATGTAATCAAGCCAACAGTTAGGGAAAAATCAGTGATGCTACAATAACTATTTGACCTCAGATTATTCCATCTCCCTTTTAATTATTCCCTCCCCAAACAGTCTTTCAATGCATGATTACCACAAACTGGCCTCCTGGAAAACTGTAGCAGTATTACAGAATGTTAAAATTCATGTTTATACTAACTGCATTACTGCTCCCTATATACCTGCAGATATTGAAAGCTCGAAAACTAAGGAAAGGAAAGGACATGTGGCGTTGGAATCTGTGCTCTGCATTTAACCCATCCAAGTGCACACACACAGCAGTGAGTAGTAAACAAACACGCACACACCCCCGGAGCAGTGGGCAGCCAAAGCTGCAGCACCTGGAGCAGTTGGGGGTTCGGTGCCTTGCTCAAGGGTCTCACCTCAGCCGTAGTATTGAGGGTGGAGAGAGCGCTGGTAATTCACTCCCCCCACAAACAATCCCTGCCGGACCAGAGACTCAAACCCACAACCTTTGGGTTACAAATCCAACTCTCTAACCATTAGGCCACGACTGCCCCAAATCTGAATCTCTGATTTGTGAGAGGAACTAGTGAAAGATGGCATTCATCAGAGCTGCTAAGTATGGATATCATGCAACGCTGCAGGGGTTAAGAGAAGTTCTCTCTGTAATGCAAAATTAGATGTTAATTTAAAAATGAAACATGAAAGAAAAAGGTATAAATGAATTGACATGGCTTAAAGAAATGAAGTGTACCTAACATTTGTCAAAACATAAATGCAACTAATTACTTATAAAAAGTGAGTAATACAAAATCTTGATTCTCATTGTATGTTTATAACAGCTTCTTTAGCATATGTTTGCAGTGAATAAGAAATAAATTATTTATAGTAATTAGTATTAATTACTATAAACTTAAATCAAGTAGCCACCCACTACCTAACCACAACCTCCACTCTTCAGCATAATGGTAACCACAAACAAAATGGTAATTTTAACATGACATAAACTCTTTTAAATGTCATACAGTAACAGTACATAGCTGAACATTGAACTCTAACAGGTATTTCAACTCCAACACTTGATTTCAGCATTACTCTGATCCAGCCCTATGCAAAGCAAGTTGGAACAAAAAAAGCCATTGCCCAGTTTTTGCTACAAAATTCAGCTAGTTTCGACAACAAACAAATATATAAACAAATAACTTTGGCTTTACATAATTGAGTATTGGACACAATATAAACAAAATGTTTTTTTTTTTTTTTTTTCCCCCCCCAGGAAAATAAATTCTTTGTTTTTAGTTTCAGATTTGAATATGGCTACAGTTGGGGCACATCTGAGGTCTTCTGGAAGCTGGCTCCAGCTGCATTTGTTGGCATAAAAGCTAAACGCTGTCTCATCATGTTTGGAATGAACCCAAGATGTCTCCAGCTGACTCTGATCTAATGATCTACGGGGTCTATTAAGTTTATATGCTCAAAGCATATATCCATGCATTTGCAACCTAGAACATTTTGTAATGTATAAGTAATTTCACTTTAAAATCAAGTCAAGTCATGTCAAGTCGCCTTTATTTATGTAGTGCTTTATACAATACAGATTGTGTCAAAGTAGCTTTACAGTGTTAACAGGAAAATGTGTGCTGATAATGCAAGAGGTCAATAGAAAACAGTCAGTTTATTAGTAAAAGCCAGTTCCTTCTGGTCAATTTTGTAGTGACCAGAAACATACGCACACGTCCTGAAAATAACATGCTAAAATTATAATTAAATAATAAAAATACTATATAGCAACCAGTTACATTTTGCTACAGTTTGCAGATTACAGAAAAAAGCAATTGTTTGTGTTTCCAATTTTGCTTTGTTTTTCCTGACAAGTGCCCTTCAATGATGTTCTCCTGAGATCTGACACCTGCAGCATCACTCTATTCACTTGAGCTGTGATGTGCCTGACTCTACCAACTAACCAAGTGCTATCGTAAGGGTCTTTCAGCTCTTGTGTTATCATGGCATTACCTCGCAATATCATATCTGAGACGCGCTCCAGAGTGAAGCATGTGCGACTGTGAAGGGAAAAGCATCTTGCGATATCAGCAGAGGAGCTTTCATATACTGAGGTTAAATGGTCAACTGTCACTCACTTTTCATTACTGTTCTTCACTGTAACCAAGCACGAGCAAGAGTAAGTAAAAAGACAGATGGTAAATACACTAACTAACAGGAAAGCAGAGGAGTAGGCGTAAGTAAAAAGGGCCCCTTATTACCAGGGGAGGCCTGTGAGAATTTTTTCAGGAAGACTAATACTGTATGTAAATCATTAATGATCAAACTGGTTTTGCTAATAATAATGCTCTTAAGCACACAATTGTTATCTTATATCTTAAGTTAGTTATGATAATAATAAAAAAGTTTTATTATCTTTCCTTTAATGAGAGGATGTGTATTTTGTAACACTTTACAATAAGGTTACACTTGTTAACATTAGTTAATGCATTAGTTAACAAATGATCAGCAATACATATCGGGATTTATACAAAATAAACTAGGCGTAAATATGTGCGCTCCGTACAGACACTAGACCATGCCTATGCACTCTTTTACTGGAGTGAGTGAAATAAGGAAGCAAACAATGATTTTAAAGTCTGTTTTACATTTGACATATTTAGATTAAATATGACAATCTGAATAATGAAGTTAAGCACTGAAATTTCATGAAATGATTATATATTATATATAAATTTCAACATTTGTATATGAATTTAAACAGAAATATTTACAGTGGATGTGTTGCTTTCGAACAATTTTCCTGTGGTATGTGATATAATGTTTTAATCACAGCGAGGATTGCTTAGCGTATGACAATTTCCGCTTTAAATTGTGTTCTAAATAGCAAAACTCATGTTCTGAGAAAATACTTTTGCACGAATAATGATCATTGATGTGAACATAGGCGGTAACGACAGACATAAGGATGCACTCGTTGATCAAACAGTCCATTGGCTGGGTTGAAAAGGTCCGATGACAGTAGGACCTCTGTTCACAGGTTAAGCGCACAGACAGTAGCCTAATGATAACCCCTTTCGTGCTCTTCCCAATATTGTGACAGACATCATATTTAAACGATATAACCGTAAGATATGCGCATTTTATTTTCAAAATGTTTTGTTATTGATGCGGTGAGTCAGCTTCACTGCAAAAAAAATAAGGCCTATCTCTTTCCATAAAAATATAGGCTATAAACATTATAAAATATATGTTTACCTTTTAGGCAAATTGCATAAATTAGAATAGTGATGTCTCAAAACGCATTTATAGTCCGTATCTCATATTTTCCTAACGTGTTGTAGGCTACCCTTAACTGCGTTAAACATGGAGTCAGGCAGTTATTAACACTGCAAAAAAATAAGGCCTATCTCCATTCAAATATAGGCTAACATTCTAAAATATATGTTTACTTTATAGGCAAAATTGCATAAATTTGAATAGCAATGTGATGTCTCAAAAAGCATTTATAATACGTATCTCATATTTTCCTAAAGTATTGTACCCTTAACTGCTTTAAACATGGTGTCACGTGGATGGAATATGCATGGAAATGATATCCAGATTACATTATGCATATTAAAACTAGGCATTGTAAGCTCCATATATGGCTATTTCGGGGAGGAGACGGGGTGGAGATTCATGTACACACCGTCTTCCGCTGATTGGGTATTACAAAGGGTTTGTAAAATTTTGGCAGGTTCTGGCGTACGCATGGCTTTATAAATCTGAAAACTGTTGTATGTACACAAAATCTAGCTTTTGTGCGTACGCACACATTTAGGATGACATCTACGTAAGTTTTATACATGAGGCCCCAGATGTTTAATGTATTTAACCCTTGTGTCCTTTTGGACATTTTTGTCCTTTCCAGTTTAGTTTTTTTGATAATTTTGCCTGTGTTATTGCCAACTGCATAAATTTTGGAACAGGTGTGTATTTTTATTGGAATTTTACTATTTCACTTCCATTTCCTTTAATAAATCTGTTTTGCACTAGGTACAAAAAATTGTTCCACTCAGGACCTTAAGGACAAAAATGTCCCCTATTTTTAATCGCCATTTAACTGTAAAATTATGCAATTTTTGTTGATAGACTTTCATTATATTGGCAAGGCTTTAAAATTAAATTTTTTACTATTTTTTACCAGATGGTGCCATTTTTTCAGGTTTGACCTATAAAGAAAATACTCGCTTTATTTCTGTTTTCTGCTTCTGCATATTATAGAGCCAATTGGATAAATAATGCAGCTATAATTGTGTGGGTGTGTTGGTATGGATGTCAGAGTGTGGTCATAAAAAAAAAAAAAATTGTGTGTGTGTGTGCGTGTGTGTTCTTGTAATATTTCAGAGAGAAAAAATCTACTGCAAATCACAAATCCAACCACTGTGTGCACCAGCAGAGTTTTGCTGGCATCTAATGGGGAAAATTTGGTACTGCGCCCAAACAAAATCTTACTGAAAGCTCATTTTTTTGAGATATCAACCTCAAATTTGGAATACAACTTGTTTAGATTTATGGCTTTGATGTTCTAGCAGGTATAGAGTTCAACATGTTTCATAAAATATATATTTTATATAAAACATCTTTCATAAATAATTTTCATAAACCTAAACATCTAGAACTTTTTTTTTGGTTTCACTTTTTAAACTTTTTTTACTTCAACAATAATCTGCCATGGGTCTTCTTTAAAATGAGACCAAATTTAACTCTGTGCTCCCAAGCTTCAAATTTTTATGACAGTTTTTTGACATGGACATTTTTTTATGAAGAGATAAAAAGGAGAGCATTAGTGATTATATAGCTGTAGTGCTTTACAATAGCACATCCCTAATTCCTTTCCACTCTCATGTCTCCTGCCTCTGGGTCCTTCACATTTGGTTATGAGTGGCTCTTGTCAACCCTCCACAAGTCAGTGTTATTTGTAAGATAAAACCCATCGGAAACCACTTTTACACCAAATAATGATACCTGCTGTTTTTCCCTCTCTCCCTTTATGGCTTTAGATTAACATGATCTCCATTTTACACCAAAGATATGAAGAGAGAGAGATGTATTTCTTTGAAAGGGGGGATGCTATTAGACAGATTAGCCATCACACCATCCTCTGTTTTTATTAAATCAACTCAGCAGGAGATAACAGTTTCAGCAGTGTTCTCCTGGAAGACTTTTATTTCCTATACCATTGTCATTATCACACAAGTCAGTTCTATAAAGAACTTTTCCAATTCATTGCTAACTGATCATATTAATTTGGCAGTGTGTATTCCAGGAAGACTGCTGATGACTTCTGAGATGCAATAGTAGGAATTATTGTGATGCATGAAATTGCAGTCTACTGCCTAGTTTACTAGTGTATATTCCTATACCCCAGAAAATGATTCAGTGCACGAGTTTCTGTTTTCATGGGAAGAGAAAATTTAGCTTCAGAAAATGTGTTTCTTTCAAGTTTCAACCAAGAGCAACTTATGGAGAAAACAGAACCATCAGAGTACTGTACATGAACATTCCTGCCACTAATATCTCATAATAAATTTATTTTTAAAAATCACTGCACATTATTCATATTTTAACACAAAGTGTAGGTAATAATAGTAATCAGTATTCAAATAGTGTCAGAGCTCTTGAGGGCCCCTCAGGGCGCTAACTGGAGATGTAAACACCTCAAAAAAACTGCATATGATGCACTTTGGCAAATTTAGAAATGTATAACATTTTCTAAAGCATCAAATCACTAATAATAAAAAAAACAACCCATACGTAACAATATAGTTTAGGGAAGACTATTCACTATTAAGTAGTTGATCATTACCATGCACATTACTCGCATATTCGCTATTTGTTAGTACAATTAGTACATATAAAGCACTAGATTTCTAGTATTATAAATTTTGTAGAGATTATTAGAGATTAGTGGAAGGAATGCTCATGTATAGTTTAATAAATGAAATCAATTGTTATTTAGCAAGGATGCATTAAAGTGAGTGTTTCTTGAGCACCAAATCAGCATATCAGAATGATTTCTGAAGGATTGTGTGATACTGAAGACTGAATCCATGCTTCCTTCTATCCTGACAAGTGTTCCAGTCCCCGCTGCAGAGAAACACCCCCATAATAGGATATGACCACCTGCATGCTTTACTGTAGGTGAGCTGTATTTGATTTCGGACAGACATATTGTTTGGTGTTGAGGACAAATAATTCAATTTTAGTCTCATCTGCCTCAGAATCTTCAAAATGCGTTTTGGCAAAGCTCAGTCGTGACTGCATGTGGCCTATCTTGAGGAGAGGATTTTTTGATATTGTTGTCACATGCACACAATGACCACTCTTTGTCATAAATTCCTTCAACTTCAGAGTTGCTGTAGGCCTCTTGGTAGCCTCTCTGACCTGTTTCCTGCTGGCTCTTTCATCCAGTTTAGAGTGACGTCCTGATCCAGGGAGGGTCTGTGTTGTACCAAATACCTTTCACTTCTTAATAATAGACTTCACTGTGCTTCTAGTCATTGATAAAGCCTTTGATTTTTTTTGTATCCATCTCCTGACTTGTGCCTGTCCACAACTTTATCCCAGAGATCTTTTGACAGTGCCTTGCCACCCATAGTTGATTGTTTACTTCAGTTGCACTACCAAGGACTGAAATGCTCCAGGAAAGCTCTTTTCATGCTGAGCTAATCAAAATGACCACAGCTGTGCCATTGAGAAGGTGATTAACTACAACTGATTGAGTTTACAAGTCATTTTTAGGAGGGGGGTGACCCGTTTTCCTACTCAGTGATTCTGTTTTTTTTGTTTTGTTTTGTTTTTTCTGTTGGTGTTAATTCTTTAAAGGGCTGGTTCACTGGGTTTTTTCGGGGTGCTTTTTGTTTTTGTTTATGGGGTGCAGTCTAACATGTGTTAATGCTTCATTTTAAAAAAACGCATTATTTTCACATAATTTGTGAAAAACTTATCTGAGAAACGGGCTGATCTTTTCCTGTTTTTATGAAGCCCCGCCCTCAGAAATAGGCGATGGGCTCTGATTGGTTAGCTAGCCCAGTGTGTTGTGATTGGCTAAACCGCCTCTAGTGCGCGTCTAAAAGTCCCGCCCCTCACCTTGGCGGCATGTGCTCCAGTTGTATTGTAAACAACGGCGTTGTTAATATCGCTTATCAGTTTGAGCCCGATTGAGAAGCAGAGGATAAGCCCGCACTGCGGTTCTTCCCCCTCTGAGAGAGAGCTTGCTGATGCGGCCATCTTTCTCTGAGGAGATTGATGTTGCTGGTGTGACTGAGTGGCTCGCGCCCTGCCGAGGCAACGCTTGTATTATATAATTCGGTTTTTGATGTGAATCTTACTCACCAGACTGTATTTACTCCTCTGGTTGTTTGACGGCATTTAATTCTGAGGAATAAAATTTAGTATTTATCTGACTATGAGAAGTTAGATATACAGGGGCACTTGGGATAAAAAATAAATAAATACATTTTCTCGAGTGAGAGCACGAGTTTACCTCTCTTCCTCTGAGGAGGTTGAGGCGGTCAGCAGGGACTGCTAGGCGGGAGCAGTCCCAACCTACCGTGTTCCAGCTCCTCATTCTGGGGGCGTCACTTCTCGTACTCCGCAGAGTCTAGAGTCACAGTGGCGCTCCCAGGCCGAAGGCTTATAGCGGAAGGCGGTTCTGCGGACCGCATCCTCCAAGCCAGAGCTCCCTCTACGAGGAAACTGTACACCTTGAAGTGGAAACTTTTCACTTCTTGGTTCGGAGATCGCCAGCTCGACCCAGTTAACTGCCCGGGTGGTACAGTGCTGGAGTTCTTGCAGGCCCGTTTCTCCAGAGGGTTGACCCACTCCACCCTGAAGGTCTACATTGACTTTGCGCCCAGTCTGGCCAAAGCGTTTCTGTACCCTCGAGCGGGGTATGTTCCTAAGGTCACCTCCTCTACACCACGGCCTGTCGTGCTTCAGGCCCTCAGTCCTCATCCCTTAGGGGATCCAGACCAGCAGAAGCTTAACTGTATGTGTCCAGTGTCCTCCGACGCAGCGTCTCGTTCCCTCGAGGAACCATGGTTACATACGTAACCTGAGACGTTTTCTCTTGCTCTTCTCTAAAGCAGCGCAGCATGGCCCTTTGCTGCCTTTTCCTGAGGGTGGGGTTTATCTGGGTTTGTTGCGTCACGAACCCGGGAAGTAACTTGTTGTAGTCCCTACCAGCCGTTTTTGTAGGCATTAAACTGCCAGAATTTTAAAAGACGATATCTCCGTTTGCATTGAACTTTCAGCTTCGTAACTTTGCAGATATTGTTTATGCTCAAACAGCAACATTACACACTAACTAAAGTTAAAAAAGTGAAATCGCAATCAACCACCCCTTTAACTTGGATGTTATAAGTTGCACTGAGTAAATACAGCTAGATAAAACAAAAACTGTCTGTCTTCATTTCAGGCTGCAAAGTAGATTAATCGTTTGACAGCACTATATATATATATATATATATATATAGTAGAGGAGAAGTGACAGTAATGACAAACCATCTCATCCATCATGAAATGAGTAGATATGCTTGTTTTAATGAGCAGACCACACTACAGGAGGAAGAGAAGGGCAGTATGGGTAATTAGTGTGAGTATTTAATTAGTTTGGATTAGATTGCTCTGAGTGCTATTTAGATAGTTTGCATTGTTGGCCTTTTGCAGCTTAAGTTGACTTAAGCCACAACATCTAAAAAAATTGTGGAGCCTAATAGAAGATTAATTATTTAATTAGGAGCGGCATATGTTGGTACCTTATGAATATTAATATAAATTTTGCTCTTTAAGATTAAACACCTTGAAATAGTTTGACATCGTAAAGCTGTGTGCGTTATAGATCAATTAGCTGCAGGATATATTTTGTCAATGTTATTTCTTTTCGAGTACAGCATACTATATTTGAGAGCATATTTCTGATTGTGGCCTTCTGCTAGTAATGACACTCACTCCATTTAAGGAGCTAAATAAATTCCTACTACATTTCATGGCACTCTTCATAGTCATAATTCTGTAATAATAGGACATAGTTCAGCTATATTTAAGAGGTGATTAGGTTTATACACAGAAGTGTCAACAATTATGTGCTGTGGCTAAAGATCTTATCAAAAAAGTACAACTAATATCTGAACTGCCGTACGTTTCCCCTATTATCTAGTTGATTACAAATAGCCGTATTTACAAGGCCAGTCCGGAGGGAATGTCTTAGCAAACAGTGTACTATAGGTGTTAGCTAAACAAAAACTAACTAGTATATAAGTCCTAGAGTAAAATGTGACGAGGTGAAAGATAATAGGTGAATAATTGTGTTTTTATGCACTGTGTGGGAGGCAGTGAGAAACTTTACTGCTAAGCCCCACAGCTGTTCACTGTAAAACCTGTCCTCGCAATGACTTTATGACTGGCTCGTCGCCACCTTTTTATAGATACGCAAATCTCATGTTAAAGTTTGGCTTAGCGTTGGCGTTACTGAACCAGCTGGCGAAGATACTGTTGCCATGAAAACTTCCTCCATCCTTGAGGAGTAATGAACCTAATGAATCATCTATCACTGTCCAGGTACAAAATAAAAGACGCTACTCACTGCCGTAATGTTTGGAAATGTTGTTTTTGGGTGAAATCAATCTCCAGGGTGAAGCTGTAATTTTGCGTCACCTCAAACAGAATGCGTAATATAGGCCTAGTGTAACTGTTCTTATCGCTAAATGTCAGATGAGATTTAAAGGCCTGTTTTGTTGGCTGTTGTTTCTATCTTAAGATACACTGTCTGAATAGTGTCCAAATGCGGTTTTTTGTGTGTGTATGTGTGTGTGTGTGTGTGTGTTTGACCGTGTAATTCTGCCTTTGGCAACCAGGAATCTTCATGAATGCACTGGCACCACATCTCACAGCTGGCCCAGATTCTTCAGCTTCCTTTTCTCCTGATGATGGCTGTTGTTGTTCCTGAAAACACTTTCGTTTATCACACTCGTTTTACCTCCTCATAACTCAACGCGTAAACAACCAAACCACTACAGGTGTCTGTACGTGAGTACTTCCAGAGTGAGTTTGAATGGAAGTATTGATGGAGCTATATAATTCACTTTGAAGTTGCTGATGGGCTCTATTTCCTCCACCTTTTCCCTGGCTTGAGTGTGATAGATGGTATGAAGAGGGGAAAATTGGCTTTCTGAGCTGTAATTAGCCTATCAGAATGCTTTTCTCAAAATCATCCAAACCACATATAAGCATTAATGGAGGCTGAAGGCAACAAAATAGTTGGAGTTTCCAAGATCAGAGGTGAATGGCACATGTAGAACTCTTAAACACATCAAAATAATGTCATTGCGTCTCGATTTAGCATCATTAAGCCTTTGCAGTATTTTCGCAGTGAGTGCAGAACTATGCTTTTAATCACCAAAGATTGTTGCATGCTTTGGATTCAAAGACTGAGGTAATATGTAAATCCAAATGTTAATGTCTCATTCCTTGTGCTGAATGAAGCACTTGACTTTGAAAAGTTTGTAACAAGTCAGTCTCTATTCACAGCAAATGTAATCAGGCATGCTCTGCCTCTCCGAAAGGCTTTTTCAGAGAGGCTGATATAAATCAGGTTTTGATCATGGCTCATTTTTTATTTATAAGATCTAGTAGAGGCAAGTTTTTCAAGGGAAGACAACATCATATTTTTGGAAGCCACAGTGTAGCTACAGGTAAATTGGCTCTTCGCACAGATTTGTCACTATCTGTCTCATATTCCTGTGTAGTGATCTGAGAGTAAGCATTTAGTCCGTCAGGACACTTCATACGGTATCTTCTCCAGCTCAAACATTCATGAGGAGCATCTCTATCTGGGATACACTTGGCATGCTTTCCCTCTGAAGTTTTGATGATAATTGGCAAAGTAGCAAATGGCCTGAAATCATAATTTGCAGGTGGACGTTTCTACTGGCAGTGTTTTTGCCACCTCCGACTCGAGAAAAAGAAGCTGTTGCCTCATTAAGATTGTGCCTGTACTATTTACACTGACATAAATGTGATAAAAAAAATTACATAATAGAAAGACAAAAGCATTGAGCAATTGTCATAATCTTTAAAGAACAATAATGTCAGCTTTAATTTCCAAGACAAAGCTACTGCTGTCACGTCAAGGCCTTTTTAAAAACAAACTGCCAGCATAACTTTTCATCAAGACTCAGTTCCCCATAATTAATAGTCTCTTCCTGGAATTTTTTAAATTTTTCAGTTCAGTGTTTACATAAAGGGAATAGAAAGTTCAGCTGGTAAAAGTGGTGGGCAGAGAGAGAAGGAAGGATGGAGAAAGAAAAATCAAATGTCTATGAAAAGGCTAAGAACCTAAGAAGTTATTATGATGTGCTGCTCCCGTACAGGATACACCACTGAGGACTTTTGCTTGATCCCGTGGGATCTAGGTTATTGACCTTGCACTTTAACGGTATAACAGGGCCTTTCTTGAAGCACCAGAGGTGTTAATTAAATGGAGCAGCAGAGTCAGGACGAGTCTGTTATTTTACTCCACAAATAACCATTTATTCTTCACACATTTAGCGAAAATCACGGTTTATTGTAAAGGACACAAGAAGGTAGAGAAACAGAGAGATGTAGCAGTAGATTAAGTACTCGGTGCATGGCACATCATTCTTAGGGAGACGACTCACTGTGAGTCGAGATTTTCTCTTTAATTCTGGCACTAAAAGCTCTGAAATATTCAACAGTGATAGTTGGCCAGCCAACTTGAGCCTCGTAATATGGAGTAGGAGGAGTAAATTAATCTTTGCTACAACACGAGACAAACCGTACCTTCACATTTGAGCTGCATTTAACGGTTCTTTTCGTCATTTTAGCAGAGGTGGGATTGATTTTGTTTCTGTTAGGGCTGCACGATTAATTGGAGTAAAACTGAAATCGCAACATGGCTTAGTATGATTATCAAATCGCAAATGCTGCAAATTATTTAAATACATATATGCACTACGTGTTTAAGAGTGAAGTGGCATTGTGTTTTTACACACTTTTACACATGAGCAGCCAAAATAAAAGCTTGATTGTTTAACATTTGAAAAAAAAATAAATAAAAGAAAATAATAATAATAAATAAATTAGACTCAAATATTATTATTGTAATTTTACAATTGCACTGTAATAATAATAATAATAATAATCATTATTATTATACAGTGAGTTATTACTATAATAATCACTATAGCAATATTTCTTATTTTTTAAATATTTGTATTTTTTTGTAATTATTAGCTATTTTTATCATACCCATTTTTTTTTTTTTTTTTTCCTCAAATCGTGCAGCCATATTTTGCATTCAGGACATGACTCAATATTTTCAGAAATGCTGCTTAGACGAAAGTTTGAATTTGACCTCATGTGTAAATTTACAGAACTCAAATGACCCCCAACGTGACCTTTAACACTGAAATTCTGGTCTGAGGTGCCAGAAATAGTTTTTAATTACAAACAACACAAATCAAAGAACATTGTGTCCTCACTTTGGGAGAAAAAAAAAATCTAAATAGACAGTGAACAAAAAAAAAGTAACAATTATTAAAAACAACCAGTACCATCGTAACCTTGTAAAATCAATATCTAAAACTCTATAATGCATGCCATACTATGCGGTTGGTTTTTATTAAGAAAGTTCAAAATTGAATGTTGGGAATTTCTTTTTCTACGTTAGCAGTGTTAGACTGAGTATTTTGTGTTTGTGTCTGTCGTTGTTTGTGTTTGTTTACAGTTCTGTGTGTATGTGTGTGTGTGTGTGTGTGTGTGCTTATAAGCTCAGTGAATGAAGAGGGGCTTAAACAGATCTGACATCATTTTTTACCATGCAGAAAATCTGCCAAGTCTTCCACTGTCCCTTTAGTTGTGTTTGTCCATTTGTGTCTTTTATAGGTCTCCGTCTGTTTTCACACTTTCCTCTGCTGTCCTTGCTTGGCCTTGTCCGATCTGCTCTGGGGTCTTCGACTATAGAACAGAAATGACAAGAGAAGAGAATACATGCATACCATAGTGCAACGGGCTCTGAAATCTGGCACAAACAGAGCAGGTGATTAGACATTTACACCCTCCTCTCCATTTCCCCCTGTCACTGTCAGACTGACCTATAATTTGACAAAACCTGTCACCGCTTGCTGCAGTGCTCAAAGCTGACACTTGTTAGCACTAGAGCAAATAGTCATCTGTGAGAGGGTGTGTGCAGGTCTATGCTTACTGCGTCTTGACAGCTCACTTATATAACATGGGGAACATGGAAGTTCAGAGACACTGAAAATATGAATGTATAAAGTGAATGTGGTAAAACTTTACAATAAGGTTCATTAGGTAAGGGGTTAGTTCACCCAAAAATGAAAATCCTGTAATTAATTACTCGCCCTCATGTCGTTTCAAACCCGTAAGACCTTCATCTTCAACCTTCGTTCATCTTTGGAACACAAATTAAGATATTTTTGATGGAATCTGAGAGCTGTCTGACCCTGCATAGACAGCAACGCAACTGAAATGTTCTCAAGTCCAGAAACGTAGCAAGGAGATCTGTAAAATAATCCATGTGACATCAGTGGTTCATCCGCAATTGTACAAAGCTACGAGAATACGTTTTGTGCGCAAAAGAAAAAAAAAAACGACTTTATTCAACATTTCATCTCCTCCGCATCACCCTGGTGCCATTTTGGAGAATATCCGCTGGACGTAAACAGCGTATGCTGTTCTGTGTCAGCTGCATCACACGGATACGCTGTTTACGTTCAGATCAAATCACAACAACGTAGGAAACAGATCCGGCGTGACGCAGCTGACATGAGGGTGAGTAATTAATGACAGAATTTTAATTTTTGGGTGAACTAACCCTTTAACATTAGTTAACTACTTTAGTTAACATGAACTAAGAATGAACAATATTTGTACAGCATTTTTAAATGTTAATGTTAATTTCAACATTTATTAATGCATTATTAAAATCAAAAGTTGTGCTTGATAACATTAGTTAATGCACTGTGAATTAACATGAACTAACAATGAACGACTGTATTTTCATTAACTAACATTAACAAATATTAATTAAATACAGTAATAAATGTACTGTTTATGGTTCGTTCATGTTAGTTAATACACTAACTAACATTTACTAATGGAACCTTATTGTAAACTGTTACCGCAAATTTTGTAAATACATAGTGGGGTCAAAAGGTCATAGACAACATTGAAAATCTGGAGTTTAAATTTTTATTTAAATCTGAAAATAAAGTGTAGTTAGATTTTAAACAAAGAAGCATTATGATGTATAGTAAAATGAATAAGAAATATTGCAAATTCTGCACATTTGTAGGTTACCAATTAATGTTGTGATGTTTTAATTAACTTTTCACTTAAATTATTGTGCCCATAGTATACAATTGTGTTCAAATTGTTTTGTTCTTTGTTTTTGTTTTTTTTGAAAGCAGTCTCTTTTGCTAATCACAGCTGTATTTATTTGATAATGTAAATGTCTTTACTGTCACTTCTGATCAGTTTAATGTGTACTTGTTTAATAAAAGTATTAATTAATGTAATATTAATTTCTTAAACATTTCAAAAACATTCTTACTCACCCCAAACTTTTGAGCGGTAATGTAATTTGTAATGACAAAATTTATGTACAGTAATAAATGGAAATGCATTAAAATAAAATAAATAAATAAATAAGAAATAGAAGCATTTTCACTAGTGGTCTCATCATACAAAACTCTATAGCTTTGTATAATGAATTCACACATTGTTAAAGGGATAGTTTACCCAAAAAATATTATTTTTAAATGATTATTAAAGGCATAGTTCACCTAAAATATATGTCTTGTTCTTCTGAAGAACACAAAAGAAGATCTTATATCTTATATTTTTGTCCATACAATGAAAGTCCAGTGTTGTTTTACTTTAGTATGGGCAAAAACAGTTGAACCATTCTTCAAATTCATTTGAGTTCCACAGATGAAAGAAAGTCATACAGGTTTAGAAAGACATGAGGGGGAGTAAATTATGACAGATTTTTCATTTTTGGTCTCTCTTTAATTCTTTCAGTAAGGCACATCAGAACACTCACTTGACTGTGTCCAAATGTCTGCTCGTGGGAACAGTCTGCTCCCACCTGGAGATACAAAGAAAGAGACAGAAAAAAAAACATGTTCATTTAAAAAGCTAATTCAATGAGCAAACAAATTCCAAGATCATCTAACAATCAAGCACAGAGTGAAGGGGAAAGACGTCTTGAATAAAATCTTTTAAATAAGTATTTTTAAAATAAAAAATTAAAAAATACATATGTGGCCACAATGGAGCAATGATACTGTATAGACTATAATTGTTTACATTTTCCACAAAAGCCCTGAGCTATGAGATTATACAATGTTGCATAGAAAACAGATTAATCATGTTGCTCAAGGGATGGAGTATTTCAAAGAAAATGTTTTATATGCTTGTCTCTATGAGCTCTGAAACAACTTCAACAAGCTAGACAAATGTTTTTGGAGCAACACATTTAACAGAAGATTGTAAGACTACAAGAGACAATGTTTAACTGAAAAATACACCTTCATTTTTTTATTCTGACAGGACAAAAAACAGTGAGGTTGAGTTCATGGAAGTGTTATAGGACTGTGCCTGCCAAAATAGCAACTTTATACAGGCAGTAAAAAGTAACCATCTAAAACTCTTGCCATATACCTTGTTCATTTTCCTTCACTGCCTAGGCATGCTTCATCCTAAGTGCTCTTTCCTCAAAAATGGTCAAAGAATTGGTCGTAGGAATGTACTGAAACCAGCAGAGATAAATGAATAGCAAGTATCAATGTCTGTAAACTGTATATGCCTCTGGATAAGCTGGTGTGTGAGTAATAAATACTAAAGACCCAAAAACAGTTGACATGCCTTTTTGATGGATGCGATACGGTACTTCGCCATCTGACAACCACTTCAATTTGTTGTTAAATACTCCATAACGAAACAGTTATATAATTCTAATAAAATGACTTGGTGCTTAAGAAACATTACTTATTAACAAAGCTGAAAACAGTTGTGCTTCTTAAATTTTTTATGGAAACTGTGTTACCTTTTTCATGATTCTTTTAATAATAGCAAAAAAAAAACGTTAGTAACATTATACATGTCTTTACTGTCACTTTTGATTAATTTAATATATCTTTGCTTAATAAAAATATTAATTTACAAACTTTTGAACTGTAGTGTATACAGTGTGATCTAAAAATAAGCCACATTTTAATTTTAACTTAAATGTTAAGTTTAAGTTTAAACTTAAATTTAAAGATTACATTTAATTTAACTTAAATGTGAAATTCAGATGTAAAAGAAATAGGGAAAAAAATAGATTCTGCACTATTTCTAGGTCACTAATCAAACTGGGAAATGTGTGACACTGATCATGTGACTTTGTACGGACAGTCAGATGTTCTTCTTCCTTTGAAGATCCAAATCCAAATCATGCTGGATCACATAATCATCAGGTTTTACACATCTTATAGAGTTGATGCAGCTCCAGTGCTGCTGCCATTAAAGTAAAAGAAAGACTAAACTAAATACTAAAATATAATTTCTAATAATAAAACATAGAATAATGCAAAAACAAATGAGTTGTCTCAGACTTGTGAACTGTAAGTGTTTGAACACACACTAATCTATGATTATTCATAAATGATAAGACACCATTGATTAGAAAAACAATGTTTTATCTCACTCACAGTCTCTTTCTTTCTCTCAGTATAGTCACAGAGCTCCGTCACATACTGCTTTCATCAGTACCATCAGCAGGGTGAGAGCTGCTTTGAGAACCTTTTCATTAGACAATCTTCATGGCATGTCATCTACCGAGAATGACACCTTCTCCCTGGGATCCTGTGTTTCTCTCCCTCTTTCTGTCTGTCGTTGCTTCCTGTCTCTGCACACTTCCTCACATGGCCATTTTCCCCTCTCACACACACACATTCAGCTAACACACAACCACTTACCTACATTCACACACACACACACACACACACACACACACACACACACACACACACACACACACACACACAGACACACAGACACACACACATCCTGTCATTATAGTTGATAAGTGCATGTCAGCAACCAGTGAGATGTATCTTGTCGAGCCTACAGTACTCCTCTCTGCTCTGCTGATATGTGTAATGCATTGTTCCCAGTTCATCTTCCCAGTTCTGTCTCAAACCTTCCAGACTAGAGGATCCCACATCATGTGTCAACTGCGATGACGGCCGTGCCAACCATCACTGTGAGAAACGTGTGAGTGCGTTTCTCAAAATGGGTTTGTAATCTGTTTGTTTGGCTAATTAACTGTAATATATTCTTTCTGGTCCTCGAATCTGATTGGCTGAGTGGAGCGCGATATTCAAGTGATAACAGAACTCCAACTGTTTCACCATTTGTATCACTCTGCTTGCAGTATTTCTCACAGCCAGTGTCATGGTGGACGCCCAAATCCACTATAATTTTATACACAGTGTTGGGAAGGTTACCCTGTTAAATTGTAGTAAGTAATAAGTAGTGTAACTACTGTATTTCAGTTACTTTATTAAAATAATGTAACTGATTACATTTGATTACTTTTTGATTACTTTTCTAAATTTCTAATGTTTTCAACTGTTAGTGATTTTCAAACATTTAAACCAGGCAGGGTTAACCTTACAGTAGTGCTCAACACCACAACCCCAATTCCAGAAAAGTTGGGAAGTTTTGTAAAATGCGGTAAAATCAAGAATCGGTGATTTGTTAATTTTCTTAAAATTTTATTTAATTTGGAAAAAAATCTAACATTTTCACTGACCAACTTAAGTGTATTTTGTAAATATAAACACATTTTGATTTTGATGGCTGCAACACACTCCAAAAAAGTTCCAAACTAAACTAAAGAATATCCAAATTAAACTGTATTGAATCAGTCCACAGTAAGCAGGTGAATTGGTAATAGGTGAGGGTGTCATGTTTGGGTATAAAAGGAGCATCTAATGCTTTGCAAGCAAAGCTGGATTATGGCTCATTACTTTGTGCCACATTTCATGAGAGAAGTGTCAAACAAATAAAAAAATCACATTTCTCAAAGCAAAATCACAAAGAATTTAGGTATTTCACCAACTACCATACATAATTGTGAAAAGATTCAGGGAATCCATAGAAATCTCAATCTGTGTAGGGCAAGGCAGGAAACCTCAGTTGAATGTGCATGAGTCATGACCTTTGAGCCCTCAGATGGCACTGCCTAAGAAACCGTCATGCAGTGTTAAATATAGCCACATGGGCTCAGAAGTACTTCGGAAAACCGCTGTCACTTAACACAGTCTGTCGTTGCATCAATAAATGCAACTTGAATCTCTGTTACCCTAGGAGAAAATATACATCAATTCTATGCAGTGAAGCCGCGGGGTTCTCTGGGCCCGAGCTCATCTCAGATAGTCAAAAAGACAATGGGAATGTGTGCTGTGGTCAGGTGAGTCCACATTTCAACTGGTTTCTAAGAAAAATGGATGTCAATTTCTCAGTCCCAAAGACTAAAGGGACCATCCAGACTTTTACTAGCGACAGATGCAAAAGCAAACATCTGTCATGGTATGGGGGTGCAGCAGAGCAAATGGCATGGGTGACTGGAATATGTGCGAAGGTACCATTTACATGGAGGCATATATTGAAATTGTACAGAGTTGTACATGAGAAGAATTGTACATGAGAAGTCCATGGTTATTAGATCAAGACAATGGCAGGTCTCATTCTGCATGTGCTACAACAGCACACATTCATTCTGAATGTGCTAGACTGGCCTGACTGCAGTCCAGATCTGTCTCCTATTGAAAATGTATGACCAGTCATGAAAAGGAGAATCTGACAATGACAATCACAGACTGCTGAGCATCTGAAGTATTCAATTAAGCGAGATTGGACGAACATTTTGCAATTAGTATCCTCAATTCCCAAACAATTAAACACTGTAATTAAAATGAAAGTTCATGTGACAGTGGTAAACATGCCGAGTCAGTCCCAACTTTTTTGGAGTGTGTTACAGCCATTGTGACAGTGGTAAACATGCCGAGTCAGTCCCAACTTTTTTGGAGTGTGTTACAGCCATCAAAATCAAAATTTGTTTATATTTACAAAATAAAATTAAGTTGGCCAGTGAAAACATTGGAATTTTTTCTTTGTACTTTAATCAATTAAATGAAGGTTAAAGAGAATGAACAAATATGGTATTTCACAAAACCTCCCAACTTTTCTGGAATTGGGGTTGTAATTACTGTCAGACTTTTAAAATCCTTCATCACTTGAATTAAGTTTATAATAATTTAATTTTAAAGCACAGCCACCACAAAATCAGACTTACTTTGAGAACATTCTGAGGTTAAATACAGATTTTAAATCATAACAAGATATAGTTTAATAGCTATGATACTGTTTTTGAAATCAAATCTTTGCATAGCTATGACAGGAAACACTGGAATCTAACAATGCCTTGGAAAAAAAACAAACAATCTAAAAAAAAAAAGGGCATATACATAAACCCAGATAGGAAATAAAGCAGTTATCAAATAAGCACGTGTCATATTCTCTGTATTAAACTCCTGAGACATTGGTGTCTCATATTTTAGAGCAGTCTATGAATTTATGCAATTTATGAAAGAAGTCAATTAAATCTTCATAGGGGTGTGTGTGAAAAAAATGCAGATGTAACCCCCTTTGTAATCCTTAACATTTTCATAAGTAACTGTAATTTAATTGCACATTTTTTTCTCAGTAACTGTAACTGATTACAATTAGATTTAATTTGTAATTAAATTACATAATTCTGTTACATGTAACTAGTTACTCCCCAACACTGTTTATAAATAATACTACTTTTGTGACACGGAATGTAGTTTTGAGAGTTTTTTAGGCGAGAATGTGCTTAGACTTCAAATATGTGGTTTGTTAATAAAGATAACGACTATTTAAAAAATTGATTCTACTTTTTTGGAGATGTGAGCTCCAAGACATCAGCGGCCGTTCGGCGCTCATGAACCCACTGAGAGCAGCTTTACCTCAGCCAGAACTTCTGGAATTTACCGCTGGCTCTGATGTCTCTATAGTGGTTAAACATGAGATATTATTCGTTTTAGGTAAATCTAACGGGCAGTCTTTGGTCTTATTAATCTATTATTTGTTCCAGAGCAAATAGTTATCACTTTTCTCAACGGACATTCAAACTAATGTTTTATTGTGAATATGAGATTGAGCTGAAGAATGATTGCTATATCAGATGCAGGTAATCACACTCGCTCAGTCCATCTCTCTCTCATAACACTACTCTGTAACATCTCGGTTACGTACGTAACCCTCGTTCCCTGATAGAAGGAACGGAGACGTTATGTCGCGATCGACATTATGGGGATTCACTTAGGAACCCCAATCATCTCTGACCTTAAGAGAAAACACCAATGAAATTTGGCTAGTGGATTTTGCATGCCTGAGCCACTCCCTGGGCATACGGGTATAAATAGGCGACAGGTGCATCCACTCTTCAGGTTTTACGCTGAGGAGCCGAGAACTTGTCCCTGGCCGCCAGCGATGGTTCGAGGTTGTGGCAAGGGGACATAACGTCTCCGTTCCCTCCATCAGGGAACGAGGGTTACGTACGTAACCGAGATGTTCCCTATCTGTCGGTCACTAAGAGTTATGTCATGAGTACATGACCGAGACGTTCCCTATCTATCGGTCACTACGAATTATGTCGTGATCGACATTATGGGGCCCTGGAAAGCGCCACAACCTGAACCCCGTCACAACCCCATGACGTAGCCAATGTTGGCAAGCGGCCGTGTGTCAGACAAACGCTATGCAAAGGTCGTAACCTTCCAACCGCCCCAGCGCAAATTCGCTGGCCTTGGTACCCGCAGGGACCACAGGTGAACACATCGCTGCTGGAGATAGCCAAGCCATTGTTCCTTTTCCCACAGAAATTTCTTAACAGAAGGGATTTCGACCTTCAACGAAAGATTTGCTTCAAGTCTTTCCGATTTGTAGTATACAGCTTAGGCAGAAACGATGGGGAAGCAAGCCTTCCGGAGAAAGGCACTACGGAGGCCACACCCTACCTGTAGGGAGGTAACATGTGGAGATTCTCATATGGACTGACCCAGGCCTGGGGCAGTACTACATGTGGAATGGGTCTCTGAGGCAGGTCCTACCTGAGAGTAGGGATGGAACAACTGCCAGCAGAGACTCACAGAACACTCTGTCAAAGGGAAGACACGGGTTTACAGAGAGGGAAACCTTACCGTGGAAGAATACACATATGGGATTGCCCGCAGGAAATCAAGCCATATGGACACCTAGCCCAGTACAGGGGCTGACCGG
>NW_015537927.1:390061-391490 GCF_001515605.1 Sinocyclocheilus anshuiensis | reverse complement strand
TCTGGGGCAGTACTACACATGGAATGGGTCTCTGAGGCAGGTCCTACCTGAGAGTAAGGATGGAACAACTGCCAGCAGAGACTGACAGAACACTCTGTCAAAGGGAAGACACGGGTTTATCGAGAGGGAAACCTTACCGTGGAAGAATACACATATGGGATTGCCCACAGGGAATCAAGCCATATGGACACCTAGCCCAGTACAGGGGCTGACCGGCTGCTCTGCCCAGTCTGACTGCCGGGTGGTGCTGGAGGATACTCCGCCAGGTTTCGCCGTCCGGGGAACTTACTGAAGGAGGAAAAAGGCGCTCGCATCCCCGGGTGAGGGGGAATGGCGCAACAAGCGTGACACCGGCCAGCTCTTCCCGCCGATTACCTGTTACCCAACACACGGGAAGAACCTGGCTCAACGCTGAGACTGTAGAATCTCGTGAAGGTGTTCGATGTCACCCAGCCCACAGCTCTACAGATTTCTGCCAGAGGAGGGGGAATGGCGCAGCAAGCTTGCCCCCGGCCAGCTCTTCCCGCCGATTACCTGTTACCCAACACACGGGAAGAACCTGGCTCAACGCTGAGACTGTAGAATCTCGTGAAGGTGTTCGATGTCACCCAGCCCACAGCTCTACAGATTTCTGCCAGAGAGGCGTCGTGTGCCAGCGCATAGGAGGAGGCAACAATCCGTGTGGAGTGAGCCCTCACCCCCAGGGGGCACGGCACTCCTTGGGATTGGTACGCCAAGGCGATGGCATCCACTATCCAGTGGGCCAACCTCTGCTTGGAGACAGCCTTCCCTTTCTGCTGACCTCCGTAGCAGACAAAGAGCTGTGACATGCGACGTGATCATAGACCTCCCTGTCGGTTGATGTACGAAACCGCCGCAGTGTTGTCCGTGTGGACCAACACGTGCTTGGCCAGATGCACTGCCAACAGCTCTAGGCAATTGATGTGCCAAAGCAGTCGGGGCCCGGTCCAGAGCCCCGAGGCTGCCTGCCGTTGCTTGTAGTGCCCCAGCCCGTACTGGAGGCATCCGTCGTGACAACGACATGCAGAGACACTTATTCTAAGGGCACCCCGGCCTGTAAAAAGACAAGGTCCGTCCAGGGGCTGAATGAGTGGCAACACGTTGGTGTGACGGTCACGCGAACTGTACCGCGGTGCCATGCCCACCTCGGGACTCTGGAGTGTAACCAGTGCTGAAGTGGTCTCATATGTAGCAATCCGAGCGGCTGGAAAAAGAGATTCTCTGTGCAAGGAAGAGCTTGCTCCTTTCCCAGTTGACCTGAAGCCCCAACTGGCAGAGTGCCGGAGCACTAGGTCCCTGTGATCACACAACTGTTCTCGCAAGTGGGCCATGCTGGGGATAGTTGAGGATCCTGATGCCCACTCCCTGTAACGAGGCAAAGGCGCCCCCCGTGACTTTCGTAAAGGCA
>NW_015537927.1:383592-389570 GCF_001515605.1 Sinocyclocheilus anshuiensis | reverse complement strand
ATAGCGGGGCAATGGCGCCCTCCACGACCTTCGTAAAGACACGGTGGGACATGGTGAGGTACTGCCATGCCAGACCCTCGAACACAAACCGTAGAAACGGCCTGTGTCGAGAAAGAATCAAGACATGAAAGTAACCGTCCTTCAGGTCGACCGCTGCAAACCAATCCTGGGGCTGGATGCATCTGATGATGCGCTTCTGCGTCAACATCTTGAATGGGAGCTTGAGAAGGGCCCGATTCGAGACTTGCAGATCCAGGATTGGCCGGAGGCCACCGCCCTTTTTGGGTACGATGTCAAGATTCGATTCCTTTCAAACCCTGACTGAATTAATAGTAATTAATTCCCTAAAATAAAATAAAAGTAATCAAGTTATTACAGGGGCGAAGCTTGCCAATATCGGGTTCTTCCGTTCAGCCTTGCACTCTCACCCCGCACTTTCACCAAAGTGTGTGGATGCTGCTCTGGCTCCTCTGCGACTCCAGGGCATCTGCATACTAAATTATATTGACGATTGGTTGATATTAACTCAATCGGAGCGCATGGCGGCTCGGCATTGAGATGTCGTTCTCGCCCACATGAAAGAACTGGGGTTAAGACTAAACGCCAAGAAAAGTATGCTTTCTCCACCACAGAGAACCACTTACCTGGCCGTGGTGTGGGATTCGACCACAATGTAGGCACGATTGTCTCCTGCTCGGATCAAGTCGATTCTCACAGCAGTTGCGAGAGTGAGAGAAGTCTGGTCACTCACTGTGAAGCAGTTTCAGAAAGTGCTGGGTCTGATGGCAGCTGTGTCCAACATGATACTTTTTGGCCTGCTGTACATGAGACCCTTACAGTGGTGGCTCAAGACCATGGGGTTTTCCCCGAGGGGAAATCCGCTTCGCATGATCAAGGTCACCGGCGATGCTTATGTGCCTTAGACATGTGGAGGAAACCTTGGTTATTGTCTCAGGGCCCGGTGCTGGGAGCCCCTGGGAGCCCCTTGTCGTCGTGTAATGCTTACAAATTGTAACACTTACAATTATTAGAATTATTATTGAATTATATATTTATAAATGAAACAGATTGTTGCAGTACAATTGACAAGAAAACACTATTTTAGTTTATTTTACAATAACATAATTATAATAATAATAATTTTTCAATTATTATTATTATTGAAGTTATAAATAAAAAAGCTTGTTGCAGTACATTTTACAAGAAAACACTATTTCAGGTTTTCTACTTCAAAATTTCAGGTTAATTTAGGGGTCGACCGATTATCGGCACCGATATTAAGCCTTTTTATGATTTGATCCACAAAATTTTTAGTTTTTCTCAAAATATTGCTGTTTGTTTGAGCATCCTGACCAGCCTGAAACAACACTCCCTCACCAATGGTTTTATTTTGAGGCAGGTCTCTCTGTTTTGCTGACCAATACAAGAAAAGAGGAGTGCTTAAGGAATCTGTTTGAAAACAATCATTATTATTAGTTCCATTTGGTGTCATAAAGGGACAGAAAATACACACTTCACCCTTAACTAAATTTAGCTACAACATTCATTAGACTCATGGGTCCAACAGCAGCAGTTCAATATAGCATTGATCACGAGAAAACTGCTGAGCGAGGCCTCAAAGCTTATTCTTGAATGAAATTTAATGCAAAGTTGTAAATGATCTTAAATGGCTAAGGGATACACTGAGATGCAATGAACACAAGTCGCCCCATTTAGTCCAAAGGGTTAGGAAGTGGCCATTAGAGTATAAGGGCACTAAAGATTTACCTTCACCATTTGGCAGTCTTTCGGTCCTGTGCTCTCTCTCCTCATTACTGCACTGCTCACAGGCAGTTTACTTGTTGTTGTAATCCGGGGAACTTTCGGGATGTCCTTAAGGAAGAGAGCATAAAGAAACAGAACGCAACATTATGAAAGACACAAAGGAACAGAGAAAGAAAGGAAAAGAGGGAAAACAAAAGAGTGCTGGGGTTAAATGATCTAGATAGTTTATTATAAAGCACAGACAATTTTCCACTTAGGTTAATTTGAAGTCAGTTGTCAACGCTCTTTCTATTGTGATCTACTGTACATGAGTGGCATTAAAATCAGAGCACAACGCACACTTCTGTTATTGTTTTCCATTTAGCAAATGCTTTTATCTAAAGAGACTTACAGTTAATGGCAACTGTTCTGCTTAACAACATTTTGCTGGTTCTGTGTTTAAATCAAAAAATTTAAGGGGGTCTGAATACTTTCCGTACCCACTGTATATATATATATACTGTATATGCAAAAGCCCTTTAAGATTTCCTGCTAAAATTTATATTTTTATCAGGCTCCTATGTTTAGGTTCAGTAATTTTACTTTAATAGAAATGTATACGTCCTTTTCTATGGCATTATAGTGAAATAACTGAACATGAATATATAGGAGCCTGATAAAAATGCTCATTTTAGATGACAATTTCAGACAATTTCATTGATTATATATATATATATATATATATATGTATGTTTTGTCTGTAGTAATAATAATAACAAAACTGTGGAAAAACTAATCACATCAATATATCAAATAATATATATTTGCAATATTTACCTTACATAAGATAAGCAGTAATGTATCAGACACATAAAGCCAGCAGGTAAATGTGTCTCAGATTATATATGCCGAAATAGCGACTCTGGGTAAATCGGTTTTATTGTGAATTAAAGAAAAAAGCACAGTGGGGGACGAGACTTCTAGCAAAGCTCTTCACACATCCTATCACTCATTTACTGAGCAAAGACAGATGAGATAAATACTACCTTAACAAATTTCATACAGTCTCTGAAGCGTCTCTCTGGAGGAATAATGATATAAAAATAATCAGCTTAGGGACTCTCTGCTCCTCAGAGTGAATGAAATAGAATATGACACACTTATTGCTTCCCCATTGCAAATCAGCATGATATCCGTAGAGGCCTAGTTTTTGGTAAGCCACTTTTGAACACAGTCATCTGGTATTGACTTGAGTGCTGAGTTATGTACTACGATGTCCAAACCTGAAAGGAAAATGTGTATAGTATACCTTCAAAAAGTCACTTTTATTATCTCATGCACAGGTACACAGCTGAAAAAAAAACTTTGTTTTGGGCTGGTAAGAATCCCGTTATGAAGGCTTTGAGATAGTTGTAGCCCTTCTGTGCTGTAAAGTTTGCACATTTCACTTCAGGACATATCCATGAATCTTGTATCAAGCCCACAGAAGTCTTGTTTTTACTTCAGAAATGGTGTTCTATATTTCAATTCAAACAACTCTCATGAGAAGACCAACAACGTAAAGACAAGATGCCGTGGGGTGAGTGTTATAAAGAGTTATTAAAATGAGGGTTTTGTGTCTGTTATTTGTTCAAAACACCTCCTTTAATTAATCGGCTTGGCCTCCTTGGTTTAAGACGAGCCAATTAGAGGATGTTTGGTATAGATACCTGCAGGGAAAGCAGTGGTATAAATCTTTAGCTTCTCGGTTTGTTCAGATTGTCAGTTAATTAACTCTGTTTAACTGTACATAGTGAATCAACAGAGCTAACATGATCCATTTCCGTGATTTGCAGTGTCATCATGATCAGTGCTCTGTTGATGTCAGCTGTTGTTGGGTTGAGACGGAGAGATCAAAGCTTGTAACTTTTGACCTCTAACCTATATTGCCAATTTAATGCATTTACTAATCTTGGTGACCTTTATACTGCTGTATACTTGTAGTATGACTACACGTACATGATTTAAAGATGACATATGTAATTTCTGCACCACTACAGACACAGAATGGAATTGCTAAAATATTTTTTAAAAAGGTTTTCCAGATAATCTCTCATTTCCCATTGTTTACACTTGACCTTCCAGATAACATTTATTATGACACACATACACTTAAATAGCAACAACAACAAATCAACAGCAATCTGAGGTCTGTCTCAAGAAGCAGTCTAAGTGGCTTCTCATTTAAGTTACAGTTTAGTTTGAGCAAACTATTTTTGTCTCATGAAGGAAGATCAGTTTTTACCGGTGTTCATCCCCATTGTAAAGGAATCTGTTCTCTGTAGTTAGGTGGAATGCTAGTCCACTACGGAACTCCAGCAAGAAGTGCGACAGGAGACAGATGGTTGTTCAATGGTTTATATCTTCAGGATGTGTCACTTTACATCATCCAGCATTGTACAGTTCTTAAATTAACAGAGGTGGCAAGTGTGGTTTAGTCTGAAATAAACAAATAAAATATCAGAATCCGTCTGTATACAGTAAACAAACATTTACCTCAGTATACATCTTCTCTATTCAATAATATTAAATACCACACGATAAATGGCGCTAAAATATGCATGTAAATAACGTGTGCAGAATTCTCCAAATTCTGTATACTGAACTACAATATGCACCTATGACAACAATCAGACTGGCAGTGGCAACATTATTGCAATATGACAGGTAAAGAAAGATAAATTAACTTACGTTCATGCACGCACATTTACCACTCATTTGAAATAGCGGCAGAGAAATGAAACTGAAAGTAAACTGAAACCGCTCTGGCGGACCGCCTTCAGCGCTCTGTACACGCACAATTACGTCACACGCACGTTGAGGAGACTACCCTTACAAATGAATAAGGAATTTCGTACACCCATAGTAACTAAAGCTGCACGACTAAGCTGATTCGGGACAGATTTTGTTTAAGGAAAGAGATAATAGTAACGCTTTACAATAAGGTTCCATTTAACATTAGTTAACATTAACTAACAATGAAAAGTACTTGTAAACTATTTATTAACCTTAGTTAATGTTATTTTTTTAACATTTACTAATACATTATTAAAATAAAAAGTTGTCACTATTATTTAATGGACCTGTGCTAACATGAACTAACAAATAGTTGCATTTCTGACAAATAAAACAATAAATTGTCACACCATGTATTTGTGACAAATAAAACTTAAATGTACTTTAAATAAAAAAATAAGATTTTAATGTAAATTAAAACAGTGATAAATGTATATTATAAATAAGTTTTAAAATGAATGCACAATATTTGTAATACTTCAAATGACTAGGCTTGTCTTTTATGCTCTTTATGGAGCTATATTAATGATAAAGTTGAATAAATTCATTTGTGTTGATACTTGCATAATGATCTCCAGAGCTTCAGTGAAAAAATTAATCACTAAATAATCTACTTAACTGTCACGACACACACACGAGGATAACCGGAACTAAGGAGCGAGGAGAGAGGAATATACGAAACAGGCTTTAATCCATGGAACACAGGGTACATAAACACAGGAGACAGCAGGAAACCCAGCCACGTAATGAGAAGACCAGACAAAAGGGAAACTGAACAGGCAGGAACTTAAATACAAGGGTAATTAATAGAAACCAGCTGAACAGAATCATAATTAAACTAAACAAGGACAGGAAAATGACCAAATAAGGAAACACAGAAAGGCACATGAGGAGCAAAACACGGATCATAGTCTGACATAACTCCCCCCTCCCGGAAGGCGCGTCCCGCACCGTACAACATCCAATGGGGAGGGGGTTGGGAGCTCTGGAGGTCTCTACGAGCAGGGTTACTGGACGGAAGGCCTCCAGGGCGGCGCCCGTTCCGGGATCCATGGCGGATCCGGCAGTTCAGGGCACCATGGTGGATCTGGCAGCTCTGGGCGCCATTTTATAAAAAAATACTTGGGGACGCTTACAGGTTCCGAGGCCCTCCGTGGGACATGACAGGGGACTGGAGCCCTCCCTGGGCATAACTGGGGATCCGAAGCCCTCCCTGGGCTTAACTGAGGATCCGGAGCCCTCCCTGGGCTTAACTGGGGAACAGGAGCCCTCCCTGGGCTTAACTGGGGATCTGGAGCCCTCCCTGGGCTTAACTGGGGAACAGGAGCCCTCACTGGAGCGAGCTCTGGGGCTGGAGCTGACACTGGAGCGAGCTCCAGGGCTGGCAGGCTTGACTCAGG
>NW_015537927.1:381264-383574 GCF_001515605.1 Sinocyclocheilus anshuiensis | reverse complement strand
CCACTGGAGGGCGCTTTCTAGGAGCAGGCACTGGAGGGCGCTTTCTAGGAGCGGGCACTGGAGGGCGCTCTGAGCTGGATTCGGGGTCAGGAGCCCTTCCTGCGCTGAACTGGGGATCAGGAGCCCTTCCTGGGCTATACTCGGGAACCGGAGCCCTCCGTGGGCTATACTCGGGAACATGAGCCCTCACTGGGCTCGACGGGGAATCAGGAGCCCTCCGTGGGCTATACTCGGGAACAGGAGCCCTTCCTGGGCTGAACTGGGGATCAGGAGCCCTCCCTGGGCTTAACTGGGGAACAGGAGCCCTCCGTGGGCTATACTCGGGAGCAGGAGCCCTCTGTGGGCTATACTCGTGAGCAGGAGCCCTCACTGGGGCGAGCTCTGGGGTTGGAGCTGACACTGGAGCGAGCTCCGGGGCTGGAGCCGACACTGGAGCGAGCTCTGGGGCGGCCGGCGGGCCTTTCTTCAGAGCGGCCAGCGTGCTTGTGGGAGCTGTGGCCAGCAGACTTGCCAACGACACGGCCGGCGGGCTTGAATGAGCCGTGGCCGGCGGGCTTGTTTTCGGAGCGGCCGGCAGGCTTTACTTCTGAGCAGCCGGCGGGCTTGTCTTCGGCGCGGCAGGCGGGCATGACAACGGCGCGCTTGGCAACGGGGTGGGGTGGTCCTCATACCATGGGGAGAAGAAAAGGGAAAACAAAAGATGACAAAAAAACGGAAATAAAAACATGGGAGAAGGGGCGCCGCTTACTGTCTTGGTCTGGTCTTCTGTCACGACACACAAATGAGGATAACCGGAACTAAGGAGCGAGGAGACGAGGAATATACAAACCGTCTTTAATCCATCCAACACAGGGTACATAAACACAGGAGACAATTAAACATTGCCAGTCACCACACCCCCCACTTATTAGCGCTGTTATTTAGTTGAGCTTTCCCGTAAATTCCATGCATTACCATTTGAGATTTTGGATTTTGGTTTACCAATCAAATGCATTTATTCTATATTTGACTTTTGAACAATATGCGCACGTATCTATCAGGTGATTGCTGCCCAGTATGTCTGCATTCACCTCTCTTCACTTTGTTCTGGAGTAATCTGGAAATGGTCGCGCAAAGAACAACATTCCAATAAGTAAAAATGTCAGCAATTATAAAAAAGATAGGGGCTCAAAAAACGAAAAACTTCAAATACAAACAACATAAAAAACATGATTTAGTAAATTCCCCAGCTATCAGGTTATTTTACTAAAGCTGATGATGGAGTGGAAGTTGCTGGAACAGCAAGTGAACTGGGCACATGGAGCAGATAAAAACAGTGTCATCGTCCACACAGATTTTAGGTTAGTTTGATTATTAACTGGATTTATATTGTTTTTGTGTTTGAACAAACTATATTCATTTAAGGGTTGGGAGATAATCCGGTAGAAATATATCAATCGTTGATTGAAGCGCGTCATGATGTAGTCAGCTAATCATTTCAAGGTGTTTTAAGCAGGTTTTAAAACAAATGGTTTATACTGTTCATGGACATTACGATGCGGGGCAGAATTCATTCTGGTAAATGTGTGCGTTAAAACGGCTTCTACCTGATACGCGTGACACGCACCTGCTCGTATTACTGACTAAACTTTCGCTCCTTGTGCTTAAACGGTCAAATACACATAGTTATGTGTCAAAATGCCCGTCTTTGCGAGTATCCTCGTAAACACAGTTATTTGTGTCTTAAATGAATGTTAATAGTTAAAGATAAAGCATGTGTTAAGCTATATGAGATCTTATATGATCAGATATATGATGAGATCTTAAAAGGATATTCATCCAAAAATGAAGATACTGTCATCATATACTTACCCTCAAATTGTTCTAAACCTCTATGAATTTCCTTTTCCTCCTCAACATAAAAGAAGATTATTTTGAAGAATGATCGTAACCAGTTTCTGGTCCCAACCGACTCCAATAGTGTTATTTTTTTCATATACAGAAGTAGTGAGGGCCCAGCAACTGTTTGGTTACCAATATTGTTCTAAATATATGACTGTTTACTTGTCTTCAGTAAGCTTATTTTTACTTAGGCTAGTGTAACGGAGGCCAGCGAGTAAGTGCTGTGCAGGTCTCAAGAGACGCGCCAGCGACTGACGCTAGAGGCTGCAGTCAATTAGCCTCCTTGTTAGTGCGTCCGCCTCCCATGCCGGAGACTTGGGTTCGAGACCCACTCGGAACAAGAATGCAGTGTGGTGGTGAGGACCCGGGACAGAGGGGTTACACTTGAATTATTTTTTGTGATATTGAAATTGGTAACAAAAATTATGA
>NW_015537927.1:373090-381162 GCF_001515605.1 Sinocyclocheilus anshuiensis | reverse complement strand
ATATATATCATTATTGTGATGGGGGCCCTGCAGTAAGTCATAGCCCCGGGGCCCAGTGCGGTCTTAAAACACATCCACATAACGAGTAGATCAGACAAAAGGGAAACTGAACAGGCAGGAACTTAAATACAAGGGTAATTAATAGAACACAGCTGAACGGCATCATAATTAAACTAAACAAGGACAGGAAAATGACTAAATAAGGAAACACAGAAAGGCACATGAGGAGCAAAACACACAAAACACAGACCAGAGTCTGACATTAACATAGAGTAATTGCTAACAGGCAAATAGCACAAACACATAAATGTTATATGCAATTTAACAAGCTACAGCACATGGCATCTATCAACGGCTGTTAAATATGAAGTGACTATCATTTCAAACTGGCTGTTTGTTAAAACCTCACGCTGATGAATCTTTCAGCAGCAGGGACTAGTGTGTGCTGGCTGACAGTATAGGTTTTGCATGGCTGTTTGGAAAGGATTAAGGCTCATTACGTTCCCAACAGTTGATGAATAGGTACTGTAATGAAATGCTGAATGGGACACTGTATAGAGGACCAAAAGTCTTCTGCTCATCCACTTAAATTTGAGTGGTAGAAAATGATTTGTGCTTGAGAGACAACCTTAGACAGAATGTTTTACAATAACATGTTTAATCATAAAGGAACACATCTTGATTTTGGTGTCAGGGTTGACGTTTGTGTCAGGTTTCCATTGAAAGTCTTGCTGAAAGGTTCAAGGTGAGATATTTCAGACAAAGATTCTCAAATCAAAATAAATGTGACATGATACATATTTTTCCTTTCATGTCTTTATGGGTGTCTAAAGTTCAATTTTTTCTAACATTTTCTTTCTAAAAAATCAGCTTATTTGGCGGGTGGGGGTGGGGGGATCTTCTGTGGAGACTTCTCGCTTATGGACAAGTGTATTGGAGCATAATCAAAAAGCACTGCTCTGTCCTCTGGGTAGTGCATATAAGCATTAAGATTCTTAGCAACACTTGAGTCTGAGTGCTTCTGCGTCATGTAGGGGGAGAAAATAGAGGCATATTCTCCCACACTGCCTTCTAAATAAATCATGCACTGATAATGGTTTGTGGTCTCAGCAGTACTGTATGCACTGAGAGATTCCTTTCTTAACAGGTTGGATGACAGTATGCCTTTTGTGGATTATGGCATTTAACCCTTAGATTACAGTGTTGCCTCAAAGTAACAAACTCCTTTTCTTCACTTTACAATAGCATGATGCATATGAGATGACAATAAAATTGTTGAAGGAATAGTTCATCCCGAAATATCCATGTAACTCCATGCACTATATTGTAAGTGTTCTAAAGTCGTTTGATAACTCCAACAGAAATGTTTGATAAACAGAAATAAAAAGTCAGCATGAAATGAAAATTCACTATTGTGGAAATGCATGTTATAGTTAAAAGAAAGAAACAAAGAAAGAAAAAAGGTGATTATTGTGCTGATACACTCTTAGAAATAAAGGTACAAAAGCTGTCACTGGGGCGGTACCTTTTTAAAAGGTAGGCCTACATGTTTGTACCTATTACACTCTTAAAAATAAAGGTGCTTCAAAAGGTTCTTCAAGCGATGCCATAGAAGAACCATTTTTGGTTCCACAAAGAACCATTCAGTCAAAGGTTCTTTAAAGAACCATCTCTTTCTTATCTTTTTATAATCTGAAGAACTTTCTTTCGCCACAAAGAACCTTTTGTGAAACAGAAAGGTTCTTCAGATGTTAAAGGTTCTTTATGGAACCATTTAGACAAAAAGGTTCTTCTATGGCATCGTGAAGCACCTTTATTTTTAAGAGTGTAGGTTCTAATATGCATACTTTAAGTACTAATATGTACCTTTAAGGTACCAAAATGGACACTTTAGGTACAAACATGTACCTTTTGAAAAGGTACCGCCCCAGTGACAGCTTTTGTACCTTTATTTCTGAGTGTACTAGTAAAATAACACTTTATTTTGAGTCCACTTCAGACATTCTATTAACTAAAAGTAACTTTGCAACTGCATGTCAACTACCAGTCAGTAAAGTATTAGACTGTTTGCTTAATATCTTCTAACACTTCATCCTTTTCAAGGATTCAAAAGGATTCAAAGCGTTTATTGTCATATGCCCAGTGAGGAAAACAAGTTTCCCTGAGCAATGAAATTCTTACTTTGCTGTCCACAATGAATGCCAAGACAGTGCAAAACTATACACACACATACACAAACTATACACACATACATACACAATGTAAGAAACATAATAATAAAAACTATGCTGCAGTAGTAGAAATACAGACTATGTGTATCTATATATGCGAGTATAGAGTAGAAATATAGAATGTGAAAATAGAAATATAGACTATGTATATGGTATCTATATATATGATGAAACAATTTGGACCGTCTGTTCTCTGAGATAGATAAGTCCACTAGCTAGCTACCTGTTTAAGAGTCTAATAGCTGAGGGGAAGAAGGAGTTCCTTAATCTGGAAGTCCTGCAATTTACACTCCTGTACCTCCGTCCTGAGGGTAGGAGTGTGAACAGTCTGTGTTGGGGGTGGTGGGGTCTTTAATGATGGATGCAGCTCTTCTGTTCGGGGGGCTCTTCTTGGGAAGGGGGATGATGGTTGTGGTCTTGAAGCAGGTTGGGACGATGCTCTGACTGAGGGAGAGGTTGAAGATGGAAGTCGATATTTGAATATCGAATATTGAGTCGAACAACACAACAAGAGCAAACAACATTTACATTATCAAAGAACATTTTTATTGACTTCAGTCTAGACAGAGTTCAAGCACTCTCAAAAACTCCCATTGTAATCAATGAAGCTGTTTACAGTCTAAAATGAGTATCTTACTTTAGTACTTACATTCGTACATCTGCACGTTGTTGTTTCTGATGAGAGAATTCAGTCAGCGAGTGCGCACGGTGAACAAAACAGCGGCGTTTCAGCAATGGCTCATCTGAACGCCTCTGATTGGCCATTGCATTCATAAGCTCAACAGAATAATGTGTGATTGGTTAAAATGCGCAGCACTGTAAAAACGTGTATGTCTCTGGCTCTGTGCCAGCCAGCGAACGCATTTAGCAGCTGGTTATATGCAGCACTGAACGTTTTAATCACACTGGTGTGATTGTATCAAGTATAAAAATATTATTCGGCTATTTTTTGTCTTTTTGAAGCTGCATTCAAAATCCACTTGGCTCAAACATTTGAGGAGGCACGCCTCTGACTGCAGTGCCTATTCTAATTTTTTGTTCTACAGACAAAAAAGTAATTGAATAACTTTTTGAACTATCCTTTTAATGTTTGAAGGAAGGACTTCATGAATAAAACAAAATAAAAAGCCTATCTTGGTCATAACTATGTATGAAGGCCATTTAAAATCTATTTCTGTGCTTTTCCATCAAATTCTGAGAATGGCTTTTCCTCAGGGTGCCAGTACCTTTGCATGTGGCTGCTGAAAGGTGACTCTTGAATTGTTGGCCAGGGCAGAGTACCTCAACAGGTTGGTGGATGTGGCTGGAAATCTGTGTAAACTTCCTGTCTGGCTGTGTAGGACAGACGAGAAGCAGATATGCACGGTGTCCTTCAGGGCTTTCAGTTGTGACTCCTGCAACAAATTAAGAGAGACAATGCATGAGAGTAATAGGCAAATGTTTATCACACTGTCATCTTAACCTTCTGTCCTCAAAGCATTTATCTGTTCATTTGCTTCACAATGTCTGTCAAAATTGCAAAATCCCTGGCCTAATAAGATAATAGAATTCATTCTCAAAGTTTACATTTTAAAAGACAGCAAAAGAGAAAAACAGTAAACCTCAACTGGAATGATGAAACTGATCGGCTCCTGACTTACCTTATCCAGTGCTGCCTTCTCCAGTTCATCTTTGGCTACTTTGAGTTTATTCTCCAAGTTCATCAGTTGCTGACCCTGCACAGAAGAGGCATTGATCCTCTTATCATCTTACCAAACTGACATAAGCCTTAGTTCAAATTGTGTATTTATATTTAAAGTGGTTTCCAGAAGTCTAGAGATGCTTATATTTAGCATTTTTAATTTTAATAAATGTTTTTATTCAATGCATTTTTAATTACAAATGATATTATCAGCATAACAGTTTAAATGAATCGTTATTAATAACCATGGGTTTACAGAATGATTTAAAAATTATCTAAAGAGCATTTTGAGCTTCAATGGGAGAAGAATATGGTCAATGTAACACATTTACTTATTTGATTTGGCATAGAAAAAAAAAACAGAATCTTAAATATGTCTTTATTAAATATTTATTTTTGGACCTAATATTTCTCTGTTTTAAAAATCTTAAAATCCTAAATTGGCTGTTTATTTTAAGGTTTAAATTATATTTGAATCCTGCATTTCAATGTGGTCACAGACATTGTGGATAATGAGCAAAACTAACCAAAGAACCACAATTTCTTTTCTGCTAGACTTATCTTTAGATCTTTACAGATTTATTTATATATAATATATTTTGGGTAGCATGAACTCTACTGTGAATGCTTATATAATTGAGCGTGATGCTCTTCATTCAGGCAGAACTACATAATGACTTGCCCTGAGTATGTCATTAGTTTAGTTTCATAAATATTGCTATATGACTGTGACACTGTTTGTGCAGTCAACAACATTGAGATGTGAACAGGTGATACAGATTGCCCATCTGGGATGATTAGCACACGTTATCTGGGATATGAAAAGTAGCACACTTGGATATAAGAGAGAAATTCGGTATTCATATTTTACAGAATGAACTTGAAATGTTCACACAGTTTCTTACAGATGAGTAGTCATCTAAAATCTAACATGAACAGGCCATGATTTTGCATTTTCACAAGTTTGAATGTTCCTGAAAAAAAAAAAAAGAAAAGTAATTTAGTTTGTGCTAAAAAGCCATTCGTTTGTGAAAAGCTTTTTAGAACGAGGTGAAACCTTTAGAAACTGCTAAAGTATTTAGTTTTGAGCAAGAAATAAAATCAAATGTAAGACACATCAGTCTAAAGCAAAATAGCTCTTAGTGTTTTTCTCAGTGACTCAGTGGTTAATCATGTACATACATGGTTAAGTTAATACACAACAAAACACAAGTAGTTTAGAAGTGAAAATAAGATTAATATGGCTGGCTGGATAAACTAAATAAATCTTTAATATTTCATTTCGTGTTACATTATAAATGTACTTGTGACTCTAAATGAATGTTCATTGTTATGGCTGACAAATTTATATAATCGTGGGATATTTTGTAATGTGGTTTGTTTTCAATCACTATAATGTTACCATAATCACAGTAAATTGTGGAACATCCTAATTGCTAGTTAAGCAGCTGACAAAAAAAAGTATTCAAAGTATAATTAAAAGAAAGAACATTGCAATCATTCAGATTGTTTCTTATAACGAGCTATTATGCCATTGCCGTCACAATTTAATCTTCAATCTATTTGTAATTATTTTCACAGACTTCAAGCACAACAGAGAAGAGCCACCAAAGCGATGGATCACAAAATGGAATCTTAAACAAGAAAGGTCTATTGCCTCAGGAACCAAAGAGAACTGATGGTAGATCAGGTGTTAAAGTATAACTACTGTCAACTTTAGACCCAGGACTGGGTGGGTAACCTCAGGAAGACGAAAGGAACGATGCAAGAGGCAGAGGTTGAATCAAGGCAAAACTTAACTTTCTTTATTTTTTCTCTCTCTTAACCACTTCGTATTTGGTTGCTTCATGAACAGTGAGATCACGGTAGGCTTTCTGTGCTTCCCCAGTTAGGAGAGGGAGTAACAGGTTCGCCCAGTCTGCCTTGGGCCATTGCTCTCGTTGGGCCGCTTTCTCAAAGAGATCGAGGTAGGTTTCAACATCATCTTCTCTAGTCATTTTGGTCAAATAATCCTGTGGTCTCCTACCCTGTGCCTCGGTCCTTCTGCAGAGCTCGGTGACTGCTGCGTTCAGTGAGCCTGCACCTGAGGCTCCCTGTCAGAGGGAAAAAGGATCACACCTGTTGTTAGGAGCTATCCCTGGTCCTGAACAGCACACCTTGAGGCCTCCTCTGACGGTGCTCTCCGTGGTGCTGACAGTGGCTGTGTTGCTTTGTGAGACATTGCTGACGCCCCACACTACTATACCAAGCAAATGCTAATGCTTTATATCAATAAGTTTTGGATAAACAGCAGTGCTGCACAATATGTAACAGTCTATGAATAATTTGACATATACATGTGCATAATTCAGGCACTTCACTCCAATACAACAATACATGATTGTGATAAATGGCAGCACTTTGAGCATAAGAAAAAAACATCTATTTAATTCTGGCTAGATCTGGGGAAAATACTTTGACAAAGCAGTCTTGCTCATTGTCCTTCTCTAGCTTTTTGCCGTGCTAGCCAAAGCCTCTGAATGTTCCTCCTTTGCTTCCCATTACTGAACAATGCCTCTTCAAACCTGCTCATACTTAAAAGGCAACTCTAGATATAAACTCTGAAAAGAAATGAATGTAAAAGGAGTAAGGATAATCTTCCTACATCGATCTTCCCTCAAACGGGGGAGGCAGAAATAGATGTACAGCCCGGATAAAAACACATTAGCAGAAGCTAAGCCCAGATTGGATATTGCTCTTTGAAAAAGTTTGCCATACATACACATGACATATTTTACAACACGTGTTAGCCTGTCTTCCCGATTAAGAAACAATAGTTTTAAAGTGATGCACTCTGTGTGAAAACCCAGTATTTATATGATGGTACCAAAGGGCAATGTGCTGGAAATATCAGCTGACATTTTCCCATCTAACACTGCAAATAAGGGAGGAAAGGTCAACCTGCATGGCAGGAAAGGTCACTGTTTTTACATGACTCGTCACTCTCATATCACATGAAAAGGTCAAACCATTCAATTAAAATGCACATATTACTCCTAATTTGTATTATTTTGGCCAAAAACACAGATTATCATTTTAGGATGGTGATATTCACATTGCTTTTTTTTTTTGCGTTTTCAAAAACATCTCAGAAGACAGTGTGGTTAAAAGTGGTTAAAATAACCCATTTTCCATGAGTGGTTTGTGGAAACTCTAAATGCCTGCATACTCCTAAAAGTAGTAAAACTAACTTCTAGCATTTGAATTTGACATTCTTTCTCTTCTGGTTAAAATTTATACAATACCGTTCCAATTATTATTTTTTTATATATAATGAATTCAGCATGGAGAAACAAAAGATGAAAAAAATGCTGTCATTTTGAACTTTCTATTCATCTAAGAATCCAGAAAAAAAAATCACAGTTTCCACAAAAATATTAAGCAGCACTTTTTTCAACACTGATAATAAGAAATGTTTCTTGAGCACCAAATCAGCATATTATGAAGGATCAAGTGATACTGAAGACTGGAGTAATGGCTGCTGAAAATTCAGCTTTTCCATAGCAGGAATAAATTGTATTTTAAAATATATTAAAATAGAAAACATTTATATTGAATGGTAATAATATTTCACGGTATTATACAATATTAAATTCTTAGCACAATTAAACTAAAACATCTGGTGATGTGTTCTGACTGACTGACATAGTAAACTGAATCAGAAATATCTTGTATATGGTTACAGTAACAAGACAACACACAATAGTAAGCCAAACAGGACCTTCTTTGAGCTTCAGAACTGTGGTCAGTACCGCCGCTCCCTATACCCAGAGTACGCAGTTTGCGTAGGGCACCAACTCCCAGGGGGGCACCAGTTGCTCAAAAAAAAACAAAAAAACTTTTGTTCTATATTAATATTAACATTAGGGCTGCACAATGAATCGCATGCGATATTTAATGCGCATCTTGTCAGTAAAACCGGTGTTCTGTAGATTTGTGCTACCCTGTCAGATTTTGCTACCTCCCATTAAAACAGTGGGTAGTACAATTCGACAACGAAAAATGCTACCTGTAAAATTATGGCTTATTAAAGGGGTCATATGATGCTGCTAAAAAGAACATTATTTTGTGTATTTGGTGTAATGAAATGTGTTTATGCGGTTTAAGGTTCAAAAAACACA
>NW_015537927.1:370470-372682 GCF_001515605.1 Sinocyclocheilus anshuiensis | reverse complement strand
TAACCACTGATTTCTAGTCGTGTCCTCTTTTGGAAGGCCAAACAAAGTAGTTTCATTTCACAACGAAACAGCATCACACACCGTGGCCTTGAGTGAGTGGTGGCGGGCGGGCTTGAGAACGGTGCGGCCGGAGAATTCGACGAAGGAGCGTCCGGCGGGCTTGCGGCAACCACATGTGACGACCCCGGGCTGGACTCCGCTTCGTCCACGGTGAAAGCCAATCCGATCCATCATATGACCCCTTTAACGCCTACACTTACCACAAACCTAAACCTACCCTTACAGTAATGCGAATACAGTAATTATGTGTTATATTCGCGGTTGTAGATAGAAGGAATACAGCTACAGGAAACCAACAATAAATAATGTTTTCTACCTATTAGATTGTGTTTTATTAAAGTCTACACCTACCCCAACCCTAAACCTACCCTTACGCCCCATTCACATGGGGCGTCGGCGTCAACGCCTCTCGTTCACTTTGACTGAGTGATGTCAAGCGTTGGCGAAATGAATTTTTGGTCAGTCGCGTAGCGTAGGGTCCGTTGCTCGTGGCAGAAGTTGAAAACTTTTCAACTTTTCAAGCGCCAACGCAGGCGTCAGCCAATCAGATCGCCTTATGCAAATACCCTAACGCAGACGCTAGCCAATCGCGTTCATGCAACACCAGGAAACTAATGTGATTGGCTGTTGTCACTATGATGGTCGCGTCAGCACCAAGCTTCAGAAATGCCCTCAGTCAAGCGTTCGCTGGCTGGCGCTGAGCCAGAGACAGACATGTTTTTACAGCACTGCGCATTATGACCAATCACACACGATGCTGTTGAGCTTATGAGTGCATTGGCTAATCAGAGGTGTTCAGATGAGTCATGGCTAAAATGCTGGTGTTTTCTTCACTCGCTCACTGTCTGAATACCTCTTTCTGGCGAATTCTCTCATTAGAAACAACAAACTGAAGATGTGTGTATGAATCTGTAAGTAAGCTATTCATTTCACAGTGTAAACAGCTTCAGTGATTTTAATGGGAGTTTTTGAGAGTGCTTGAACTCTAGACTGTCAGTGAAAATGTTCTTTGATAATGTAAATGTTCTTTGTTCTCTTTCTGTACAATGAAAGTGTTATGATAAGTAGCCTAACTTACAATGTTTTTATTCACATTAACTTTCAATGTTAAATTCACATTAAATATAAAGTCAGTCGTATTAAAAATATGTTATGGTATGACACCCATATCTGTTACTTAAGTAAACAGACAGGTTTTTATGTATAGTAGACTACATTATTAGGCTACTTTGACCATCGCCCACTATAGATCAACTAACATAATCTATAAAGGTGAGGATCGAGATATTTCATGATATAGTTAATGCGTTTGGGAATGTTTCGAATAAAAAGGAAAAAAAAATAAAATAAAACATGAGTGCTATTGTGGCTGCTGTGTGTCACATGACGAACCTGCCCCCTCAAAAATAATGAGTGCATGACGCCCCTGCTTACAGTAATCCAGATACATTAAATATTGTTGTTCAGCGTGAGAACAAGGATGCAATATTGATGTGCGCATGCACAGTAAACCCTGGTAGGACAATCTGACGGGTAGGATAAAATTCACTGACAAGCTGCGCAAAAAATCGCGCGATTATGAACGTGGTTTTGCGCAGCTCGTCAGTGAACAACGGCTCTGTATGGCATAGTATGGCGTTATTTTAATGACAAATGTGAGAGCGCATAAGCACATTAATATAATGCGCGAGCGCGAATCTCTCCGCTCCCGCACGGATTTCCTTTGCTCTCGCACAAAACCGGATGCTTAAAACGTGTCTCTCCTCTCACTCAAACTGTGTCCGGTGCACTCTCAAATCTCTCTGTGCTCATGCGCTATAGATATTAATTATTTTCACACCTGAATTAAACATTGTCAAAAGTTATCATTATGCACTTTTAAAAAGTAGTCTCAAAACAGATTTGTGCAGGGCCTTTCCTTGATTTTTTATTGTTGTATTTTTGTTTTAACAAACTTGTTATTGTAGCTACTTTGTTTTACTATATCTCTTTTATGTTTGTATTTTGATCTTTTCTGTGAATGCACATATGCACCTCTTTGTAAAGTAGGCTACTTTGTATACACTGTTTTAAAAGGTGCTATATAAATAAAGCTTAAACCAATCAGACCTCCACAACTGACCGATGAAAATACTACGTGAAATCTAATTGG
>NW_015537927.1:368916-370316 GCF_001515605.1 Sinocyclocheilus anshuiensis | reverse complement strand
TATAACCTCTGTCCAACTGGTTGGTCTCTGAGCAATTTATCTAAAAACAACATATTATAGCCTATGGCTCTAAAAACTTCATATAAAACATCAATGTTATGTCATAATATGTCAGATACCTCAACTGAATTTAAAATCATTGCAATAAATTCTCAGTTGATATGATGGCAATAATAAGTAACAACTCCTCAAATCAACATCAAATGCAAAAATAGATGTAAATGATGCAAGATATGATACAATAAATGCTCTAATAGCATCGCTGTTTGGACATTTATTAGGAGATTTTTTTTTTAAATCCAGTGTTTATTTTCAGTTCTGATTTTTTTTTTCATGAAAATCCACTTAATATTAGCTACACATTCAATGGCACTCTCCTCTAAAACAGTGAATATACCGTTATATGACAGTTACATGTAATTACAATGCATTAAACCCATAGAATAGAATGTAGTAATGTTATGGCAAATATGAACAGTTAATTAGCGCATGAGCACAGAGAGATTTGAGAGTGCACAGGACACAGTTTGAGTGAGAGGAGAGACACGTTTTAAGAGCTCGCGCTCTCTCCGGGCGTGTATCTGAGCGCGAGCGTCCGGTTTTGTGTGAGAGCAAAGGAAATCCGCGCGCGAGTGGAGAGATTCGCGCTCGCGGATTATATTAATGTGCTTTCGCGCTACAATAATGCGCTCTCGACATTTGTCATTAAAATAACGCCATACTCTGTGTAGTAAATGATGGAGATTACCATCTGATTTACCGCTAATTACAGAACCGGCTTTACTGACAAGATGCACATTAAATATCGCATGCGATTTATCGTGCAGCCCTAATTAACATGAACATATACATAAATAAAAATATAAACATACAGCATCTTACAGTGAACGCAGTAGGCAGTAGGCTAAGCACACGTGACGCGCCATTCCCGCATCAGCGTCCGATCGCGCCTCATGTTTGCGGCTGAATGCAAATGATCATAATTGATGGACAACTATGCTCGTGAAAAGACATCAGCAATCCGGCGCCAAGAAAAGAAAAAGATGAAGATGAAGCCTGTGCATCACTTTCAGGTAGGCCTACATTCATAATCCTGTGAAACTTTTTTGGCTGTTGACATTAACAACGTGTTAATGTCTAATACTTCACCACCACCAATCAGGGGCGGATTTAGTGAATTGGGGGCCCCAGGCAAAATATAGGAATGGGGCCCTATACATTTGCACACATTTTCCTAGATCAAACTTCAGGTTCCTTTTTTGTTGTGATGCTTGCTGCTGCACAATGGTGCCCCATAGTTGTGTCCAGTGTTTCTACATTTTTCATGTATATGTTATAATGGCTTTCTTTCATGTTGTAGACCACGAAATAGCAACTGATTTACAGTTGAGACACTGGTT
>NW_015537927.1:334446-368808 GCF_001515605.1 Sinocyclocheilus anshuiensis | reverse complement strand
ATTTTACGGGTAGCTTGAATGTAAACATTGTCATGAATTCGTTGTATTCCCATTTGTGAAATAGTCAACAAATTAATTGTTGTAGGCTAAGCCGATCTCATGAAAGTGCATATAGCACGATTTTCTGCTTCTATTTGGCGTAATATTTCTATGCAGAAATTGATTTTGGCATGCAAAAGACTGATAAATTCATAATTAATGTCATGACTGGTTCAGTCGACAGAAATACGGGAGGCACAGGCCTAATAACTGCTGAAATGTTTGCGGGGCAAATCTGAGGTCAGTCTGAGCGCTCATGGTACTCACAGTGCGTACAGCCGTACACCTGCAGGCGCCACTGACTCGGACGGTTGTCGTGGTAATAAACACCGTAAACAGCAACCGTTCGCGTGTCAGCGCTTAATGCGCATATCCTATATGAAAAGCATTTTAGGGGGCCCTTGGCTTTTGGGGGCCCAAGGCGGTCGCCTACCTTTGCCTAATTGGTAAGTCCGCCCCCGCCACCAATGCATATATATTCTCTCTGAGTTTCCATGTTCCCTTACGAAAATTAGCCATGGTTTTACTACTAATAAAACCAAAAATCATGGTTCTTGTAGCCATGGTAACCAAAGAAGTATTAATAATATTTTCTGTAGTTATAAAAAAGACCTAAGCCAACAACAGCCTTTAAAATGACTTAAAATGCATTATATAAAAAATAAGAGGCAATAATGATTGGTTAATTAATAATTATATGGTTTCATTGAATAACACTGTTAAAATAATGTAGGCTAATACAAAATAAACAATTTATGTGCATTACATATTATTACAAATGCCTGCAAAGGGAGCCAAAGGCCTGGTAATTGCTTACACTTACAGGACGATTAAGTCCTTGTTTAATATTGATCAAACATTCAAATATCCACTTAATCTTTAATTTTTGGCCACCTTTTTGTGATAGATGACACAGCCTCTATAATTTCTAAAACAAAAACATGTGGACATCACAACCCTTACAAAAATTAACCATGGTTTTATCGTTGTAAAACTGCTTAATTTTCTTTTGCGTGATTTCTGAATGCTTATAAAATCAATTAGACAACTGTATTAATAAAATCATAGCCATAGGTAACTGTCTAGAGCAGCAGTTGTAATTTGTAAATAATACAATTTATTTATTTACTTTTATATTTTATTAAAGTTCTATTTTGACCCCTATAGTAGTTTTTTGTTTTTTTTACTTCCATAATATTTGGGGGAGGGGGCACAACAATACAATTCTGGCACCCATTTGGCCAGCAGTGTCTGGCGGTTAAACCAGTGACTGTGGTTAAACCGCTTGGGTAAAATCATCGCTAAGGCCCCTGCGCACCATGCAAGGGTACAGTAATGACACATGCTCTTTGTTTGGTTCTTACCTTAAAAATTAAATCCTTTTTGCCATACCTCAGCTCTTTCAGTTGGGCTTGGATTTTTTTGGACTGCAAAATGAAGATAAGAGAGAATGTATGTTAGCTTATTCAAATAGTAAAATTGGATTTAGATTGTGTAGCAGGCTTTTTGTGGCCATGCCGAAGTGTTCCTTTGTGAACGCTTGCTGGGCAAAGATCCAATTCAAAGGAGAGACCTTCACTGAACAAGAAAATATAAAACTCTTCCCTTCAGTGGACTGCAGGGACCACTCGATGACGCAAACACATTAACACATCAACACCCAGGCATACACGCTTGCACAATAACACTCACACCATGGTATGGTATTGTCTTGGCTTGCTGCCTGTGGATTGCTGCCACAGTTGTAAACATTTACACACACACACACACACACACACACACATACACCCCTTTACTCTATAGCCTCAGTGTCTTCAGTAATCTCTTAGTAACTGAAGTGTACAGCACCTCCACAAAACTAATGAGACTTCATTACTCTCTCCCCCTTAGAGAAGCAAAGTCACGTTGCAAATACACTTGCATTTATTTGTCTACCTTCCCAGTTTTCTAGCTTGGAATGAGTAGAATATTGAGTTTATAATATCAAGTTGCTTGCACTTGAATCTAGCATCAACCTAGAAAATGTGTGTTTAAATATATATTGTTCCGGGTCTTTTTAAAAAAAATAAATTAATACATTTGATTCTGCAAGAATGCAATAAACTGTTTCAAAAGTGAGTTCTATTTAAGTATAGATAATTATAATGTTACAAACGACTTTTGCTGTTCTTTCGAATGTCCTATTCATCAAAGAATCTAAAAAAATATAATATTTTCATCATTGATAATAATGCTTCTTGCGCACCAAATCAGCATATTATGAAAGATCATATGACACTGAAGACTGGAGTAATGACTGCTGAAAATTCAACTTTGCCATCAGGAATAAATTGCTTTTTAAAATATATAAAAAAAAGAAAACAGTTATTTTAAACTGTAATAATATTTCATAATATTACTGTTTTTACTGTATTGATCAAATAAATGCAGCCTTGGCAAGCATAAGAGAATACTTTATTTACTTTGTTATATTTCGAACGATTATTCGGGTATGATTTGCAATAAAAACCGTTGTAGTCTTTCTACTTCAAAAGTTTGTTTAATTCAGTATGTTACTTTACTTGCTGTTTCTTCATAATTAATTGTAAAATTTACTAGCAATTTCTTCACCAAAGTGTGAGAGAAAACCTTTTGTCAATAATCATTAAACATAATTTTGTAATAAATAAAAACTAAAATAATATAATTATATATTTATAGAGCTTGCATTCAAAATCAAGCTCAAAAATCTGAGGGTGGCATGTGAATATGTGTGAATATGCATAACGCTTCTGCGAGGAGCAATATTATTTTTGGTTTGAATAGAAATGCTGCAGTATTTTCAACAGTCCGCATAACATACCTCCTCTGCATGTATGTCGCAGAGCTTGTTTCCGGACAGAAGTTTGTTCTTCAGGCTTTTATTCTGCAAGACAGGAAAAGGCAATAAATAGAGATATACTGTACCGACGGCTTTGTAACATCAAGCATGAAACAAGCCCCGACGTCTTGTTTTATCTAGGTAAATACACTCAATTTAATGGTACCCCTGTCCCTGCAGACAAAAGCAATGCTTCAAATGTTTCCAATGAGCTCATTTTGACAGTTCCCTCACAAGCTTATTGAAGCTCAAGGTGACCCAGGAGTATATGCCTCATTTCTGTAATAACCTGCAGTGGATGTCTTTATGGAAATAGATGATGGTAGATTAAGAATCAATACAGAGATGATGGTGGTGCTGAGTTTAATCTAGTGCTTTTCTCCACCTCCTCTTTTTTCTTTCTCTCTGTTCGTGTTCTTTTGCTTTTATTTTTTCTCTCATTATCTCTCTCTCTCTGCCTCAATTTCTCACTTCCTTTGTCTATGTGTTGCTCTCAGATGCAAATGTAGCCTACACGCTTATAGTGGCAATGTCACCCAGCTTCAGACCCACCAGGATTTCACAGGACTTTTTGCTGATAATTGGGGGCCCAAAAATGACTTAATTTCCAGAGGCTTTTCTCTAAAATTGCGATGCTACTTGTGATGTTTTTGGTGTTGGTTTGCAGTGAAAACCCAGCAACAATCATGCAAATAGTGTTAGTGACAATAGAAGTACAATTACCTGTAATTATTTTAGTGCATAATAACTGAATATGCAGTACGCATTCAAATGTTAAGACAACAATGATGCAATAGCATATTTGTATTTAGCATAAACAAAACTAGAATGTGTCCACAGAGTGATCATGTTAACAAAACCTTTTCAATCATTAACACAAATGGACAATTAGGTTCTGAGACTTCTGGTAATAATTTTCTTGAGAGACAAAATTTACATATATGCAATATTTTTCTATGCATGTCATACATACAGTTGAGCATAAGTGACTTATTTCAAAAATCTTACAGACCAATCTTACAGAACCCAAACTTTAGAATAGTATTGTACACACATATACAAACTTACTGTTACTCTTACGTTAATGTTACTATCTAATGAAGTCAGTAAATGAGAAAGGTCTTAGTATTTCTGTGATATTTATGTGAAGATCAAGGGCACATTTCAAGCATAGCATTTTGATAGCATAGCATAGCATAGCATTTTGATGGGCACTGCAGGAATGGGACACTTTTTATAAGGTCATTCCAAATGAACATAAGTAACTGGAGAGGACACAAAGAGACAATATTGGATGCTGAAGATTTATTTGTCTCAACAGTCTTAACCGCTAACATGAATTTTGCTGCTGTGCTGTAAAGTTTATTTCCCCCCATACTGTTTAAAAAATTAGTGGCAGTGACGTCTATGCACACATGCGAGACAGAATGAGACACCCTTCAGAGTGTTGATTAGCTAACATTGCACTTTCCCCCCTCAAATTTGTATTTTTTGTCAGAAAAAATAGGAGCAGAGAAAACAGAGAAAATAGGAGCAAATTACACACTACCACAAATAAAATGGGGTCTGGTTGAATTTGCATCAATTCATGTGATCGCAAAATCCCAATAGTTAATTGCATTTGTCTAACTAAGTGCAGTTTTCATTGAATTGCACTAAATTACATAATTCATTCATGTGGAGAGCAAAAACGTTCAGGATTTTCACTTACTTCCACCAAGTGACGTTTGACAGAAAATTTCAAAACAACTAAAAATGGCAAAGCCATTATCTCAGCAGAACACTTGCTTTTCATACCATATGTTCGTTGCTTCCGTCATTAAATTAACACTGAAAGTTCAACAGGCTCTTTTCTACTTGTATTGTAATTACAACACCTGCTGTGTAACGAGTCAGTGGCCCTCACCAACAAATTGACTTGGGAATATATAATAGCTGGTGGTCCACAGAGGTGTTACATTAAAGTGACTGTGAGAGAAAGAATAAGAACAGAGAAAGGAAGGTAGGGACGTTCTGAGAGCAAGTGAAAGAGTGTTTGAGGTAATGAAGCAGAATAGCATTGCAATACGATTCAATGAGGTGGAATTGGCTGAGTGTCAAATCCACACACTTGCATTTCTACCCGTCTCTGAAGAAGAATGAGTGCCCAAGTCTGTAAGAAAAATGGCAGCTGTCATTAAAAGTGGCATGTGGCTGCCCTGCTAAAGACTGCAATGACACAAGGATCCACCCAAGCAGATAGGGCACAGTGCAGTCAAGACACTTCAAACAACAGCCATGAAAAAATTCAGATTTAAACAGTATAGCCTTAAAGGGACGGTTCACCTAAAAATCAGACTTCTGTCATCATTTATTCAGCCTCATGCTGTTCCAAACCTGTATGACATTCTTTATTCTGTGGAACATAAAAGAAGGTACTTTGAAAAAAGTAGTTTTTAGTCCTTACAATGAAAGCCAGTGGCGTCCAGAGTTGTCATATAGGTTTAGATTAGGGTTGGGTACCGTTCACATTTGAACCGGTACGGTACCGGTATCGATACCTGAATTTCTGTGCCGGTACCCAATGGTACTTTTTTTCGGTACTTTACTTCTCTGTGTAATTACAAAAACATTTATTTCAGGGAAAAAATAAGTCCAAAAGTCTCAATTTCAACATTTTGAACAATAGGGCCCTACAAACTTTTTCTTTCTTTTTTTGGCACAGATTGATTTAACGTGAATCGGTACTCGGTAGTAACGACGCAATTCGGCCGGTACCTTAAAAGTACAGAGTTCGGTACCCAACTCTAGTTTAGATCAACATGAGGGTGAGTAAATGATTACCAAATTTCCATTTTTGGGTGAACTATAATTTTAAATCTTGAATTTTATTTTCATTACCTATTTAGTGAAACTATGAAGCTAAATTGAGATATAAGCAAAATTCACTCAGCCACGGTAAGTGATATAACCTGACAAATTAAATAGTTATTATGCCGTCATCATTTACGACTTCAGTTGAACTAAGGGACAGTTTCCATTTTATGTTCAATTAAAAGTCATTCCACTGTAGATGTTACCTTGCATAACACTGCATATCACAGTAGTTAACACGGTAGAACATAAATCTCTACTGAGAAAAAATATCATGCCATTTTTATATTTTTTTACATTAATTTATGACCAGCCGTTGGCAAAAAGAAACTGCTGTGGCTGGTGATTGTTCTCTTCTTTGATGAATGAAAGCATTTAACATTGTTTTATTTTATTTCACATTTAATCTCACATATTCTGTAAATGCTACTATTAAAAATTAAGAAAGTATATTTCTTTGATGTTCTGAGGAATTATTGCATATCCAGAATTAAAACATTAATAATACTTCCTAAAAAAACAAAAAAACAAAACAGTACCTCTTGCTGAAGGTCTTTGATGATTTTGCTCTTCTTTTCCATCTCCATCTTTAAGAACTTTATCTGCATGGAAGGGAGGGGGAGGGGAAATTTGCATATTAAATCCCCAGCAGCATTTTGTACAGAAAAAGCATCATAAATTGTGCATGATGATCTGATTTAAGGAAGAATTATGTTTGCTGTTAAATATACACTACCATTCAAAAATTTGGGGTTGGCAAAATGTTAATGTTTTTGAAGTCTACAAAAATACAGCAAAAACAGTAATATTTGTGAAATATTATTACAAATTAAAAAAAGGGTTTTCAAACTTTTTCTGTTTTAATATATTCTACCCATCTTGCTGCTCACAGCATCCTTCAGAAGTCATTCTAATATGCTAATTTCTTATTATTATCAATGCTGAAAACAGTTATGCCATTTAATATTTGTGTGGAAATGGTGATACTTTTCTTTTTTAGGATTCTTTGATTTGACAAGTTCAAAAGAATGAAAGAATCAATTTAATGTATCCTTGCTGAATAAAAGTATTATTTACTTAAATAAATAAAAATAAATAAATAAAAACGTACTGACCCCAAACCTTTGCACAGTAATGTACAGTATGTACAAAAATATAAATGCACAGTTATGTTTGTGATTTAGTTTATTAAATTATTCTGAGCTGTATATACATTTTATTTGTTATTTGTTTGCAGGCTTGATTTGAGGATTTACAGACTGAAATAATAAAGAAAGAATGAAATTGACTAACAAGGTTAGATCAGATCTCACTGTACATTTGCTGTGTATAACTGCAATGTAAATTCATGAAAACCTCAATCATGTTTACCCTTGGTGAACTGAACTCAAATGAAAAGAGAACCTAGGGCTGGGCAAATAATCGAATGTGATTTTCATGCGAATCTCGTCAGTTAAGCCGCTTCTGGTGATTAGTAGTAAATCTCCAGCACGTGCTTTCAGATGGAGCGGCATTTACTACACAGAGATGTAGATCACTGACAAGCTACACAAAATCGCGTTCAAAATCGCAGGCGATTTTTTTGCACAGCCCTAAGAGAACCATATAAAAATATTTCAACACAAGCCTATATGGAATACAAATGTGAAAGGGAAGGTTTCCCAAAACAATCCAGAGCGTGGTACAAACAACCAAAAAAGAATCAGAAGTGTTTACAGCCCTGAGGGTGAACCGCAACTCCAATCAAATAGAACGTTCCACTATTGCTCCTTATTCACCCAGCTCAGCCCTGAATGTCAAACTACCTCAACTCTCATTCTCTCTCTCCTGCCTTCAGCCATGGCAGACACTGTGGAAAAATAACAACACATCTAAATACTGAGGTCGAGCAGCTGTACACGGTTCCAGACAATACAGCAGCAGCGTACCTGTGGGTGTATTCATTCCGATTAGCACTTTAATTTAATTCAGTCCACAAGCTCACGTATTGATATACTGCAGTCAATGCATAGATATTTTTTTAAATCTTGGTTTTTGGGATTACAATAGAACAATATCTTGTTCCTCATTTCCCGTTTTCACGCAGCTTTGTTTGCGAACTATATGCAATCTGAGTATAAAGTAAGGGAATGTCTTGACTAAACATGTTTTGATTTGTCAAATAATTCAAAGGCTTTATATCAGATTCAGGTTCACGATTAATTTCATTCGAGTTTCTAAATGAATCTTAAATGACAGTTCACCCAAAAATGAAAATTCTGTCGTAATTTACTCAGTCTCATGCCTTTCCAAACCTGTATGACTTTCTTTCTTCTGTGGAATACAAAAAAAGGTATTTTGAAGAATGTTGGTAAGCAAACAATTTTAGTTACCCTTGACTTCCACTGTATTGACAAAAATATCTTATTTTATGTTCTCTTTCATAGGTTCACTCAACGCTGTGTAGCTATGAAGCAATGGAAAGGCATGCGCGCTGCCTCCTTCTTTGGGCTCAGGACAGGTTTCTTTCGCTGAGAGCGGTTCACGTCCCCAGGGCTCTGAACCTTACAGCGGACTTCCTATTGAGGCAGAAACTCAGGTCGGGGGAATGGATGGTGAGCCACCAGACGGTGGCTCAGATCTGGGATCTTTTCGGCAGGGTGGAGGTAGAGCACACCCCATGGGAGATTCCAGTCAGAAAGACCTGCTGTCTCAACTCCAGGGCAGGATCTGGCATCCTCGGCCCGAGATTTGGAGGCTATGGGTGTGGCCGATCAAGGGCGATCAGCTGTGACCTCTGGTCTTCCTGTGGTCATTCAGGAAACCATTGATAATGCTTTATTCTTTCAAGTGGAAGGTTTTTAATTAATAATTAATAATTTAATAATAATAGTTTATGCATTTAGCAGACACTTTTATCCAAAGCGACTTACACTGCATTCAGGCTACACATTTTTATCAGTATGTGTGTTCCCTGGGAATTGAACCCATGACCTTTTGCACCGCTAACGCAATGCTCTACCACTGAGCCACAGGAACACTGTGACACTTTTGAGTCATGGTGTTCAGCTCATGCATTTATGCGTGGGGTTAGGTGTTTGAGACCGGCACGCCCTGTCAGTGTTCCTTTCTGGAACTTGTCTATTGTCCTGGAGGTCTTATTGGAGTTGCCATTTGAGCCTTTGGAGTCACCTCCTGAACAGATTCTGACCCATAAGGTGACGCTCCTGTTGGCGTTGGCTTCTATCAAACGCATAGGGGATTTGCAGCCTCTCTCTGTTAGCAAGTCATGCATTTAGTTTGCTCCGGGCCTTGTTAAGTTATTCCTACAGCCCAGACCCGGTTATGTCCCCAAGGTCTTGTCCACATCATTTCGCTCTAAGGTGGTCATGCTTCACTCCTTCTGTCCTCCACTTTTTGCTTCTGTTGAGGACGAGAGGCTTCACCTGCTCTGCCCTGTTCGAGCTTTGAAGCTCTATGTGGACTGCTCTAGCCAATGGCGCAAGTCATCCCAATTGTTGGTGTGTTTTGGTGCTGGCCGCAGAGGGCTCGCCGCATCAAAACATAGGATTTCTCATTGGGTAAGCGATGCTATCTCACTTGCGTATGAGGTGCGAGGTCTCTCTTCACCACTAAGTATTCGAGCTCATTCTACCAGGAGTGTTGCTTCCTCTCAAGCTCTTTTCAGAGGAGTTCTCCTGGAGGATATCTGTGTGGCGGCAGGATGGTCCTCTCCTCACACTTTTATCAGGTTTTATAGCTTGGATTTAGATGCAGCTCCTGGTTCCCAGATTCTCTCTGTTTGAACCAGCCGTTGAGGTTAGCCTGGTCTATTTTGCATTGGGCCAGATATGACAGTGCTTAGCTTGGCAGGTGCTACGCAGCGTTGAGTGAACATATGAAAGAGAATGTCTCGGGTTACTCGCGTAACCCATGTTCTCTGAATAGGGAATGAGATGTTACGTTTGCTGCCAAGCTCCTCGTGCTGCAGACAGGACTTCTTCGGCAGGAAATCTGAGGCGCAGATGGCGTGGTCGCTAATATTAGAGTGGGTTACGTAGTGACATTGAGGTGGCGCCCGCGCCATCATTGCGTCACAGCTATGCAGCATCTCGTTCCCTATTCAGAGAACATGGGTTACGCGAGTAACCCGAGACATTTCTGATTATGTTTTCATTTTTTTGTTAATTATTCCTTGAAGGAGCTATTTATAAGATAAATTGAAGAATGTTTCAATGTTTTTGTCCACATAATGGAAGTCAGGGGGGTCCAAAAACAGCACTGGACCAATCATTGTATGGACCAAAAAACACTAAGACATTTTTCAAAATATCTTCTTTCGTGTTTTGCAGAAGAAAGTCAGTACAGATTTCGTGGTCGCTAATATTAGAGTGGGTTACGTAGTGACATTGAGGTGGCGCCCGCGCCATCATTGCGTCACAGCTATGCAGCATCTCGTTCCCTATTCAGAGAACATGGGTTACGCGAGTAACCCGAGACATTTCTGATTATGTTTTCATTTTTTTGTTAATTATTCCTTGAAGGAGCTATTTATAAGATAAATTGAAGAATGTTTCAATGTTTTTGTCCACATAATGGAAGTCCAAAAACAGCACTGGACCAATCATTGTATGGACCAAAAAACACTAAGACATTTTTCAAAATATCTTCTTTCTTGTTTTGCAGAAGAAAGTCAATGACATGAAGCCTCATGAACATGAAAAATGAATGAATAAATTATGAAAGATTTTTCGTTTTTAAGAAGAACTTTTTCTTTAAGATGATAAAACTCTCTCTAGAGCATGAGTTTTGAACATGCAGTTTTAAAAAGCTGATATGGACTTTGTTCATCTTACCAAAACAGTTTGGTCTCAGGAGAATGCTAACATAATAATTAGATAATATAAATTTTGTCATAAAAAGACACTTACAGGCAAACAAAAGGTCACAGATCACTGGGCCGTTTCAACAGCAGCGTAAAATGTTAACATTTCCCGGACTGAACGGCCACATTCTTGCAGCTTGTGAATATATATGGGGTTGTGAATCAGCTTTGCTATCTGTAATTGTCAATTGGTGGTGAACTGTTCGTAGAATGGCCAGAGCTTGTGAAATGCTCATTCTCAGTGATTCATTCTCATTCCGAACACGAGCCCATGTGCCTCTATCCCCCGCAGTACTGCACGCAGCCACACACAGAGATGAAACAAGAAAAGTTGCATGCAGATAAATGTGTATCTCCTCCAGAGTTAGCAAGGTGCTTCCTACAGTTTCCCATAATTACTGTAACATAACACTTCCTGACCTAAAGGTATATGCCTAAAATAGAAGAGTCTCTCTCTGGCCGCTCCATGTCATAGCACTGACTTTAATGGGGATTCCAGTGTTTTCCTGGTAATTACTTTAGACAGGGGTACATAAAGAGGGTGCTGTGGTGACACAGCAGAATGAATGAAACATTCAAAATGGAGAAGTCAAAACATTTAGTCCAAACATGCTTTAATGCAGCAATAAACAAAAATAAATAAATAAAAACTTACTGACCTATGGTATGATTTCAAAGAAAAATCGGTAGCACTTTATTTTACAGTACGTGTACTTCCCTGATACATACATTGCAAATATCTTGTACCTACAGGCAATTGAGTGGTAACACAAGGTACTTACCTGAAGTGTATGTACATGGTAACAAATAAGAAACACGGCTGTACTTAACAGTTGTACATGCATGGTAATTATTTTGTACATACAGACAAGTGTGGGTACTTGCAGGTAGTGCCCTTACATGGTAACTAATTAGATACTTTACTGTACTTACTAATGTATATACATGGTAAATATGTAGTACTTACAGACAAGTGGGTACAATCAGGCACGTCATTACAGTATCCGTACATGGTAACTAATAAGACACATAACTGTACATTCTAATGATATGTACATGGTAAATGTGTAGCACCTATGGAAAAATTACGAAAAAACGTACAGTATGTGTCTTGTTTGTTACCACATAATACCACATTTTTCCGTAGGTGCTACACATTTACCATGTACATACCATTAGTATGTACAGTAATGTGTCTTATTAGTTACCATATATGGATACTGTAAGGATGTGCCTGTTTGTACCCACTTTTCCGTAAATGCTACATATTTACCATGTATATACATTAGTAAGTACAGTAAAGTATCTAATTAGTTACCATGTACGGGCACTACCTGTAAGTACCCACACTTGTCTGTATGTACAAAATAATTACCATGCATGTACGACTGTTAAGTACATGTTAAGTAAAAACGTTTTTTGTTTGTTTGTTTTCATTTAAATGTTTAGTTTTGAAATGTTGTTTGTATGCATTTGTCATTTTTATTTAATTTCTTTTATTTTCTTAAATGTGTGTATATATATATAGTATTTATAGAGTTTTAGCTTTTAGTTTTAATTACTTTTTCTTATTTGTAAGTCGCTTTGGATAAAAGCGTCTGCTAAATGACTAAAAGTAAAGTAAAGTAAAAGTAAAGTACAGGCGTGTTTCTTTTTGTTACCATGTACATACACTTCAGGTAAGTACCTTGTGTTACCACTCATTTGCCTGTAGGTACAAGATATTTGCCATGTATGTACCAGGGAAGTACACGTACTGTAAAATAAAGTGCTACCGAAAAATCTTTTTTTATTTTTTATGTGTTCTCATTAGTCATTCTAGTTTTAAAGGGCAACACTTTTTTTGTTGCTTTGTTTCTATTTAATCCCCCCCCCATTTTAAGGGTGTTGAAATATTAATTTGCCAGTATTCCTATATATTGGTCTTGTCAAGAACCCAGACCTTTTAGTTTCTTCTTTATAATACATTTACACTTAGTACTTGTACAAGTTTTAAGAAAATCACAGTTTAAAAAAATATTTTAACAACTTTTATGTAAAAATTTTAATGTTTTAAAATAGGGTATAGAAGTTTCCTTTTCTTTGAAGACTTCAAGCAGTCAAAAGTGCCCCATACACTCTTAAAAATAATGGTTATTTAATGGCATTGATGGTCGCAGGAAAACTCTTTAACATTCATGGAAACTTTCCATTACACAAAATATTCTTTACAGTGGAAAAAGATTATTTAGATTTTCAAAAAGCTCCTTTTAAGAACAGCTTGCTGAAAAGTTCTTTGGGGAAGCTAAAATGGTTATTCTGTGGCACCACTGTGAAAACCCCCTGTTGAACCTTTACTTTTGAGAGTGTAACTGAAGAATCACCCATGGACAAATAAAACCAATGATTTTGTGAGTAAACACGTGAGTGGCAAAATGCTTTAGGCCATTATCATTAGTATTTTGAGACAGTCACCAACGGCCAAGTTTATGTGGGTAGTAGTTTGAGTGGACTATATTTATACAGTTTAACACATCAGTGTAAAGGGTCTCACGGTGGCCTGCTGTTTCTCTGCACGTTCAGCTGCATCATCTAGTTGTTTCTGCAGAGCTGCCTGGAGTGACTTCATCTCATCCCTGTGAATGAGAGAGAGAGAGAGAAGAGAGGAAGAGAGAGAGACAAATGGAAAGCAGTGAATAAGAGTGCACAGGGGAATAGTGATCACAATGGCTACTCCAAGGGCTTACTTTTATCTTATATGTCTTATACACACATTCTAAAGCACATTTAATGCCATTTCTGAACATGAGCACAACAAAAATTCATCAAACAAAAAGGATTACAAATCACTGAACAATATCTATAAATAAAGGCCAATGACAAATATGTAAATTAATACACCCTATCATATTATGCAGGGTTTGCCCACAAACTGTATACTCGCTATTTTGTTCTTTAGAATGAGTAATGATTGAAGACTAAAATCTAACCAGCTGCGCTGTGCTGTTCAAAACTAAAATTCACTACATATCTATGTTTTATTCCATTAGAACTGTTTAGACAGTTTACTATAATCTTGGAGTTGTTTATAGACAACAAGCAAAAACAAGCAAAATTGTATTTGGTCATTCAAACATTCTTGGAAGAAACAGACTAATTAAACTAATAGCTGGAGATAAATAAGCAAGGATGAGGGGGCAAGCTTGTTATTAACTAACTTTTTGTCCCTATGGTGAAAACTCACCAAACGTTGCATGCATGCGGGGTCTGTCACTAATTGCATTCTCTGTAATTTTAGGATGGATGGGATGTATGGTTGCCTAGCAACTAGTGGAAAAAATTGCAATATTCATAACATCAGCCCCACTACACTGTTTGAGCTCAAGACTTAATATTTCACATGAGAGTCACTCTCCTTATAGGAAACAAATCTGCCTCAAGGACCACCAAGTTCCACAATTAAGATATATGTTTTTCAGTATTTGACATTTCAGGCAAAACCAGAGGCTAAATACTCCTTGAGAACTGCTCATCCAATTTATCAAATTTTGACATGTCATCTTTGGAAATGGCTTTCATGTGTTTACACAATTTAAACAGATTGGCGTTGATGGATCAAGAAATCAAAATGGAAGACTGTCAGTGTAACTCCATCTTCACAAAATGCCATTGAGGGTGCATAGCAGCCACAAGGGCTGTACACATAAGGACCATTTGAATCATTAAATGACAAAAAGGTCACCCTAAACAAATTTCACAGACACAGACATGTGAAGGTCAGATAACTGCAAGCCCGCATAAAGTGCACCATTTGGGTCACCCTTTCTATTTCATCTTCTTTATTATGTCTTTTTATGCCAGCTGGATTCTATTAATTGCTGCTTGCAGCCTCATTTTAAAGTTTATTTTTAGTTTAATGGGACATAATAGCCATACTTATTATTGCTTGTTAAATGACTTAATATCACCATGTGAATTATAAAATAAATATTCTGATATAAAGTTGGACCCAGATGTCTAAGACTACCAGTGCTTTTATTTTGCATTTAATCTAATACAATTTTATATTTTTATTTTCTTATTATGATCATGACAACAATTTTAATGAAAAGCAGAATTTAAATGAACAGAATTGAGTCCTTGTGTTTCAAAGGACTCGTACACAAGTTCTCCACATCGCAAGTTCTGTGCTCTTCCAGGTGAGCTACCGAGCACGTTTACTACACCCAAAAAGCCATACGGAGCTTGTCATGTCATGCAAATGTCAAAATGTCTTAATTTACAAATCATGCACTATGGTAAAAGTGTTTTGAGGTCATGTTTTGAGGTCAAGTAGGAACTGCTGTAGGAACCTGCCCCTGTATTTACAATTTGTGTGAAAAGGAATAATTATCGTAATTTTAGCCGGACAGTCCAGTTATTTGTATGTATAGGCACGATTCCCTTTCATGGGAACTTCGAACTGCGTCCTCTAGGGGTCCTCTAGGTTTCTTGCCATGCTGCGGACGCAAGCTTCAGACGAAGAAGTGAATGATGTGTGCTCCCGGCGCCTATTTATACTATAGTCGCACCGGTAGTGACGTCATGGCTGTCGCCGGCCAACGAGTTGGTGTTTTTTCAATGTATGCTTCAGACACGGGTCATGACAAGGCGTTCCCCATAGCGACCCCTAGAGGACGCAGTGTCTCGTTCCCTACTCAGGGAACCATGGTTACATAAGTAACCTGAGACGTTTTCCATAAAGCTGGAAATATATCTTATTCATTCAAAATTCTAAAACTTTGTTTATTTGCAAGTTTATATTAGATTTTGAATCCCAGATTTTCAGTGTGGTCTCAGATTTTTGGACCTCACTTTATCTATGCTGCACTAAGCCTCAGAGAAGCATCACCGTGTGCCGACTTGCAGGTGAAATACAGCATCCATTGTCATTCTTCTGACTTGTGTAATCACACATTTCCATGGGATGGTCTGCCCATTTATTTTTCTACCAGGTGCTTATATTGTCATTTTAATCAAGAGAGTTAAGGTCAGAAACTTCAGCACATCTGCCCTGCATTTCAATATCTGTCTGCTGTTGATTGGGGTTAAAAATAGAAGCCATTACGCACACCTGACACTGGGGGAAATTGAATTCTGTCACTAACTCTCCACAGCCAACATGGTTGAACCTTGATGGATCCAGTCTGTTGCCATGATGCCACCACAAGTGTCCTGGAGTGCTCTGTACTTTTCTATCACTGAAAACCCATGACAATTTAATCTGATTTAAACCGAGATGGTCATAAAAGCTGTGTTAAAGAACCCTGTTGCTCTTGAAACTGGGAAACAACAGTCGCCGAGAGAGCCTTAGATGTATACGACAAATGGCAGAGCATCTGTCTACAGCTGTACGCATGTAAACAGTTGCTAACAGTCTCTAATTACTGATGTTGGTGTGTGAGAATGAGTAATTCACTAAGTCTCTCACAGCACTTTTTCCTTCACAGTTCATTTCATCTAAAGTTGACTGAAACACTACATGGGCTGAGATACTTGTCGCCAAACTTGTTTGTTGTTTTTTTCTGGTGCTGCTCATTTGAAAATGACAAAAAACAAATAATACATTTAAAATAAATCAATAAAATTAGGGCTCAAGATTGCTCATTTACACCACCATTTGAAAGTTTAGGGTTAGTAAAAAAATTTTTAAAGGAAATGTTACTAAAGATTTCTATTTCAAATAAATATTGTTTAAAAAAATGTTCTTTTGAGCTTTCAATTCATCAAAGCGTGCTGAAAAACAAGTACCACAGTTTCCACGAATATATTAAGCAGTACTGTTTATTATATTGCATCAGATTTCTTTTTGAGCGCGTTTTGCAATGTTGAAAATGATAACCAATCACACATGTTTCTGTTGAGCTTTTGAATGCAATATCCAATCAGAGGCATTTTAATACGTCACTGCGGAGAACTACGGAGTTGTTCAGAGCATTCTCTTATTGACTAATTTCTGAATCTGCACTCGTGAATTCTCTCATCAGCATAAACAGAAAACTGCAGAAAAGAGATTGATTGTGCAATGTAGACAGCTTCAGTGATTATAACAGGAGTTTTTGCAAAAGTGCGTTACTCACATCAGACTGAAGTCATGGACCGCTTCAGTGTTCTTTGCTCGCTTTCTTTATATAGCCTAATCTATTCCCAGTTTGAATAACCGTTTTGTTTTTCATGCTACTAAAATAATAACCAATGTGAAGTCTCAATTGTCTAATCTCTAAAAAGCAATTCATAAATGGTTCATGCTTTTCCCCTTTCTATTAGGCCAAATCAACATTAATGATCATTATTACAATATCAAGAGCAATAATCAGCAATGATGATTTATTTTCATGATATTGCAGCTTCACCCTCTAATGAGTTCCTGTTTTTTTATTAGTATTATTTATTTATAGGCTATTTACATTATGCAATTTTTGTGTAGATATGTGTACATGGGCAGCATTATATAGTCTGTGTGAATAAACCTAAATGCCATGTCAGATGCAGCTACTGCTACACCTTTGCAGTGTAAAGATGGCTTTTGTTGATGTTGAAAAAAATGAGATTGCTAACAGGCTATAGTATAGACTCTATACTTGTCAGGGATTCATCACAGTCACTTCAGTCACCATCCAGGATAATTACCCGATCACAGTCACCTGAGTTCTGATCACCCGCACCTGCTGTCACCAATCAAGCCACACTACAAATACACACACAGCACAGTCACTCACTGTCCGGTCTACCGTTCACTCCTACGAACTGCTCTGGACTCTCTCTGCCAAATTCTCCTAGAACGAATTACCTGCTGTTCCTCCCGTGATCCTCCAACGACTCCTTGGAAACTGTTCCACGATCTCCAACGTAACCGGCATCCGATCCTCACCATCAGAACTCAGATAAGCACCCTGGAACCATTCACTGTGTTTCCACTCACCTGCCTTTACCTCACCTATTCCAGTCATCCCCTTACCCAGTCAATAAACCATCCTGATTTGCACTTACCTGTTGTGTCTGGCCTTGCTTTGTGACAATACTATTGTGATTGATTGAATTAATTGGTTTAATAAAAAGAATGAAAGAAGGAAAGAAAATATATACATTTAATAGCATAGTTATAAAATTGCCTGTAGTAAAAAAATGGAAATCAAGGCAAATATTGCCCCTTTATTGAAAAGTTAATTCTGACGCTGATTATATATATATTTATTGAAATGTTAATTCTGTCTCTGATTATATATATATATATATATATATATATATGAATGATCCAAAGTAACTAGTAACTCGCTACTTGAGTAGATTTTTCATTGGATACTATAAGTATAATTAAAGTTATACTTAAAAAAAAAAAACCTTACCAACCCCAAAATTTTGAATGGTAGTGTACATGGTAATAAAATGCTATTTTAAATATTTATATTCTATTAGATTTGCCTGCCTGATTTCCTAGTTAGCCTCATTGGTTACTCTCATTAATCATTCTGTTCAGCTGTTGCTGTTCAGTTCCCTCATTTACTCTGTGCCATTATGCTCCTTGTCTGGTTCAGTCCTTTGTCCGAAATAATAATAATAATAAAAAAATGTGTCTAAATATGCCTGCTACAGTTTGCTGGTGATACTTCTAAATCTCAATCTTTCTAAGAATTGCAGCTTTATAAGTAAGTCATTCATATTATGGCTCAGATCAATGGCTGAGTTAATGACACAGTGGGAGATGCTTCGGGAGGACCTGCAGAGAGAGATCAAAAAATTGTCCAGTGGAGAAAAAAAAGGGCTTTACCTTTGCTTGTGACTGAGCTTCAGGATCCTCTGAACATCCTTCTTGGGCACAGCATCATCATTCTTAAGAGACTGTAGGGAAACAGAATGGTTGTGATTTATGCTTTATAATATTGTATATTTGCGTGTGAGTGTTTGAGCTGTTTATTTTTTTATTCGAAATGGCAGATGAAGCTGATACTCTCAGATCTGTTCATCTGTAAAGCTATGACCACCTTCTACAATGCTGATTTTTACAGTAAGCCGGAAAAAAACAGTAAAGTCTTGAGAATGGTGCTTTGGTGGGGCAGTTCCAAATCATCTGTTTCCCTCCTTAGAGAAACATCAGTGAGATCAGAGAGAGGAAATCTGACTAATTCTCATTATAGCCTCATTTCCATTTTCTTCAGTCAGCATAAGCCATGAATAATGGAATGCAAAACCTTGAAAGAAAAGAATTCTGATGTTTAGGAGCATTAAAATATGTACTTTTTTATCACAGTCAATGGGAAGTAATGGGCTCTGTTGGGTTGTAACATTATATGTACTCTGGATTTTATAATCATTTATTAGATACATTCAAAAATATTACTGAATGTATATAAAGATTAGGGCTTGTCACACCCCGCTGGGTTACAGTTTATTTCAGTACTCTCCTTTAGACATTCTACTAAGTAATTTTGCAACCTCATGTTAACTAATTCCCATTAATTTGCAACTGCTTGTCAACTAACTCTCGTTAGAGTCATAGTAGACTGTTAGGTTATGGTTAGTAGAATATAGACATGTACTTGCAAAGTTACTTATAGTCAGTAGAATGTCTTTTGGGGGACAATCAAAATAAAGTGTCAGCAGATATTAAGCAGACAGACTACTAATACTCTGATGACTGGTAGTTGACATGTATGTGCAAAGTTACGTATAGTTAGTAGAATGTCTAAAGTGTCACCTTGCGCTTAACCCCTGGGTTATCGTCATTCTAAACCCTGCATTTAAGGGCGCAGTATATAATATTGACAGCTAGTGGCTGAAATGGGTGCTGCAGTTCAAATTCAAAATATTGGAGAGAGTTGTTTCTCATGCCCCCTCCTCAGACTCAATGCTCATGTGGGTTGCCAGACTGAGGACACGCAACAGCAGGGGTGTCCAAACTCTGTCTTTCTAGCCCTCTTGAAATCAGAGGAGTGAGGTTTACCTGCACAGCTCTTAGCTGGCCTCCGTTACACTCAACCCCCAAAACCTCACTCCCATCCGGGTCACGGCACCAATGTAGCCCCCTCTGGTTCTACTCACCTCACTCACTCCGAGCGGAATTCAACCCGATGCTTCAGGCAGGGAAGGCGGGCGTGCTAACAAGGACGCAAAAGACCGCAGCCTCTAGTGTCAGTCACTAGTGCGCCTCTTGAAATCAGAGGAATGAGGTTTACCTGCACAGCTCTTACTAGCTGGCCTCTGTTACACTGGCAACCTTGGGTGTTGAAATACTATTGGGTAAATTGGCAGTGGGCAGAATCACACAGACCAAAATAAAAACAGACATTCCGACATGGAACGCACATTGGCTGACTGTTGCATTGTTTTTCGTAGAAACAAATATGTGAACCTAGCATGTTTCTAAAATATCTGCAAACATATTATTGTATGCTTTAGTACAGTCAAAAATTTACATATAGCACCTTTAACCGCAGGTTTCACATTTGTGATTTAGAAGCGGTTTTAGCACACCTTTTTACCCAGGGTTAAGAAACACTGCTCTGGAGCAGGGTTACCAATGCTTTTGAGGTGTTACCACCTAGTGTTAATTTAGTTAACGAAATCTATGATGAAAAATGTTCGTCAACAAAGTTTTTTCCCCTGACGAAAACGAGATGGATCTCGACTGTATTGTTTGCGATTGTGGTTTGCTGATTGTAACGTTACTTATGCAACCTCTGTGCAGCCATAATGTAAGTCTTTTTTGCCGTTCTTTTAAAAGAAAAACAATAATACAATTTGAAATTATTGGAATTATTATTAGGAATTTCTCTGTTATAATACTTGAGAGAAGGTTTTTGTTACACCAATTTTCATAACGTAGTTCACGAGTTCACACTTACATATAATAAACAGAGTAAAGGTTATGCGTATTTGGCGTGCTGTCTGGGGAGAGGGCTCCGAGTTTAGTAATTTCTCCCGAACCCGGGGTACTCCCCCTGTCCGGGGAGAGGGGTCCGAGCTTGGCATTTAGCCCGGACCCAGAGTGCTCCCCCTCCCCTTAATTATCTGAACGTGCTTCTCCCTAACTTTGTTAATAAAACATCATACAGTGCGAGTGTATATCTAAAGTATTGGGTGTTTATTTAGCCTCTAATTGATATCCTGTTATAAATCTGTACACTGAGGTAAAATAAACCATGTATGAGTTGATATTCTATTGATTTGTGCTTATTGGTGAAAGAGCAATTTCTGATGAAATGTAAAAATAAATTTACCAAATGACAGCAATCATTGTAATTAAAATTGAGCAAAATAATAATTTTTTATCATTTTACTATTATACTGTAAAATGAAAATATGACGAAAATGTGTAAGTTTCCACTGACTAAAACTAGACTAAAATGCTCAGACATTTAGTCGACTAAAACTTGACTAAAACTAAAACAGGACAAGTTGACTAAATATGATAAAAACTAAAAGTTAGATTTTACACAGGATTAAGACTAAATTAAAAATAGCTGACAAAATGAACACTATTACCACCGCATTATGGTGCTAAACATGTACAATGTGAAATTATGCTGTGTTAGAATGTTACAGCTAGATGCTTAGCAACAGACTAGCAGTCGCGTATCTCATATTCACATTATTTTGGACAGCCGCTGAAACACAGCTCATTGTATAAAAAATTATTCAGCATTTAAGGGGGAAAACATTAAATGGTGACGGAAAATATGTGAATTGCAGTGAAGAAGTGATATTACCTTTATACTGAGAAAAGTCTGAAAATATAGATGATAATAAAGTCGGCAATATAGCCTAAGAGTTAGAGCCTTCATGTAAGCAGGTTGGGTGTTGTGTTCATCCAATCAATGAAAATGACACCACAAATATGCAAACACGAAAGTAAACTCAGCATTTAGGAATGTACAGTGTGAAACATCAGATTGTGAATACCCAGGATTAATTGCTAACTCTGTGTAAATTATGAAAAGTGTGAAACATGAAACAAGATGACCCAGGATTCCCTTTACCTGGTGTTTAGAATGGCCCAGGGTTAACTATTTGCAGTGTGAAAAACCCCTATTGTAATCTTCTAAAAACATAATTACATTACAGAATTTTAGATATGTAGCAGCACTTAAAACAACAGTGCTTGACTTGACTTCAGGACACTTTCTGATGTAACACGTAGCGGGGCACAAAGTAACACTTTTTGACTTTCTCAAATTGTGTAAATCCACATGGGGTTCAGAGTATAATTTTTTTATCCACAGTAATTTCACACTTGTCTAGTACAAATATGTCGCTTTGTTTCATAATTACAGTGTATACGTTTTTCTTTATTTAAATTGGAAGTGAAATGTGACAACAAAATTGGAAGTGAAATGTGACAACATGCCCCATAGGTGGGGTACATTGTAACATCTGAGGGGCACGTTGTAACATGACCATATAACAGCTTAAAATGCGATCTGATCGAATGAAAAGAATATACAAGACAAACTAATATATTTTGTCAATAAAATATTTATTTCAAATAAAATAATGGCGTTTTTTAAGAATTAAAAATAATCTGATTTTGGAATTTGACAATGAACACATTGCAATCATGCTTGAGACGGCCCATATAAACGAGCCAAAATGCTTTACATGTCTTGAAATAATAATTTCTTAACATTAAACATTGACTGTCAGTCTTTATTCACCTGTTTCTCGTCGTTTATCATTAAAATTTATTAAAGTAAATAGTGTGAATTACATCGCTAATGTCATAGAATAGCACGGCAGGGCACATTGTAACGCAGTGTTACAACATACCCCATCTGTGCAACTGGAATTTAAAACTGGCTACTGTCTTCTGATAGTTAGCGAAGCATTAAAAAATTATTTAAACTGATAAATAACAGATTGCAGATTAAAATAATAGCAGATTTGTCTAATTTTAAATGAGTAATAAAAACTGAGATGAAAAATGTACTTAAGCCAGAAATATAATTTTACTATGGTAAAATAAATGTTCAGCGATATCTTCAAAAGATTTTTGAATTTTGGCGCACTTTTTTTCTCTATATAATTTTGATATAGTAACTAGTAAATGCTGTAAATTTGGGTATGCTAGCATGTGTGGAAATATTTAAACCACGTGTGTTACAATTTAGCCCGCGTTACGTTGTGCCCCGCACTCCCCTATTGGCCATTACTGTTGCTTTGTCGCTTTCCCGCTTAGACTTCTCTGTGTTTCCAGTGAATAACAGCAGCAAAGCTTTGTCAGGGGAAGACCATCTGTGCAGCTGTTGAGTTGTATTGAGATTGGCATTGCAGTGTCTATTCAGGCCAAGCTGGCATGAATGTGACGGCACAAACCGACAAACCCCTGCCAAGACTACAGGCTCCATCAGGCGAAATGTAATGATGATGAGCAGCACTCTGGGGAGATCTCATTATAAAAATAAACAGTATGGACAGTAAATCTGCACTACAAAAAGGGTTATCGGTCACATATACATAATTGATCATGCTAAAAAGGTCATAGCTGATCATGCTTTTACAACAAATCCACTGGAGATCTCAGACTTGAACTCAAGGGATCTAGCAGCTCGGCACAGGGCCAGGTTTTCTCCGGCTGCGGTCCAGCAGTCGGGCCCCTGAGGTTCTGCTGCTCTTGCATATCCAACTAGAGCCGGCACATAGTGTCTTAACAGAACCATTAAACTCATTTGGCCATTACTATGCATTCTCATGCAGGAATCATGTAAGAGAGAATTCACTGAGTGACCCACTGAATTGCAAAGGACAGATCATCCAGAAACACAACTGCATCAAAATCATGATGACCCATTTCAGTGGTAGATATATTTCTGAAAAAAAAAAAGTGTTTCTGTCAGTTTTATTTATGCCGTTATTGTCCTTATCCATTAACACTCCAAGCGCTTCGGCAAAACAATAAATCGCTCTATGAATTAGATTGAATGCATTTGGAGCATATGGTTTTTCTCAGGCACAAGTGCTTGGTTGACTGCCATTGGACAAGGCAATCAAGTATTTGATTGACTGGCTCAGATGCCTGGAATAATACATTCTCTTTGTGGCTAATCTGTTTCCATATGTGCTAGCGCCGCCTTACAGGTCCACTTGCCTGGTTTACTAATGCAGTTTTGTATTTTTTAGTTGCTTGGCAACTTATTGGTTGTATTTTATTGTATTTTAAATATTACTGTGTGTTTTGTTCATTGGTTTAGTGGTTTCTTACAATCACAGTACAAAATCCAACAGATAATTGTACTCATAAGGATTTTGGAGTTTGCTCACGCAATAGCATGTAATAGGGTACTTTAATTTGCTACTGTTAGTTCAGCATGCGAGTTTTCCCATCTACTGTAGTTGAGTAACAAACATTGCGAAGTACATGAAACCAAACAGTTACCAAACTTCCAGTGTATGGTTAAAGACATTGAGACACAAGAAATATCTTCTTTTATGTTCCACAGAAGTAAGTAAGTCATACATGTTTGGAATGACATGAGGGTGATTAAATGAGGACAGAATTTTCATTTTTAGGGGAAATATCCCTTCAAAATTTAGGCTGAGAAAGAAAAACTACAAATCACGCAAAGTCATACAAACACATTAGACTAACAATGTTTTCCTCAAATATAGATCAAATGATTGCTAGATAAATAAATAAATACTTGCTTTAACATTATTGTAGTTTTGTTAAGGTTTTGTGAATTCCAGTGCAACCCCTCTCCCCCGGGTCCTCTCCGCCATGCCTCCTTCTCGCTCCGAGTGGGTCTTGAACCTGGGTCTCTGGCATGGGAGGCGGACACACTAACAAGGAGGCTAAAGACTGCAGCCCTAGTGCGTCTCTTGAGATCAGGGGAGTGAGGTTTACCTGCACAGCACCTACCACTGGCCTCCGTTACACCAGCATACATTTATTTTACTATTCATTCTGTTTAGTGTTTCTCCAACTGCACTTATATTTTGAAACAAACATAAAATAATAATGAACAATAATCTATTTATACATTAACAGTAATTTGGAATAATAAATGCAGAAAAAATGGTGTTCATTGATACCTAGTGCATGAATTAATGTCAAAAATTGTATCTTAATGTAAAGTGTTACATTTTACTTACTAGAAACAAGATCCAGTTTTACTGGATTTAAAGATTAATTCAGTTAAATTTTATGTTCTTTTTGTTTTAGGTGTTTGCAAAGATACAAAACAAACCTCTGCCATAAATAATTCAATATTTCTTTGAAGTATACTTCTAAAAATGCCATAAAGTAAACATGTCAACAAAACATAAAAAAGCAAAGCAAAACATGTTTAGAACAGACTAAGATCTGAGTAACAGAAACACCATCAATAGCATTACAGCTAGTGCAAAACCTTGGAGTACCCACAAAGTGCATTATTATGTAACAAATATGCACTATGGATTATTTAAACATTCAAAGAATCATAAATCACTTTAACTTTCCCACTATCACATGGCCAGCCCAATGGAGGAAAGGAAGGGTCTTACCTGCAGGTTCCCCTTTATTCTGTCCAGCTCCTTTGATGTTTTGGAGAGTTGTCGTAAAATTCCTGTCCTCTCTGTGAAAACCTCCTTCAGCTTCTTTTCCAGCCCCTCATAGCTACAGGAAGAGAAAGGAAATAGGAAGATGACTTCTTTAAATCTATGGCATGCCTGGCAAATTCATTCTGCATGGCAGGTTGCAGCAGCCTGAAGGATTTGAAGCTATTGTGAGTGGATGATGAACTCAAGGAAAACATCCAATAGTTCATCATCAAAATCCTGAAAGAGAACTTTTGACCTGGAGTGGACTCAAAGTAACATCAGGCTCTGTTTCAGGATCTCATGACGTTAAAGGTAGCAGACAGAGAAAAATATAAACATAACTTCACATTTTAAAAGCCCTCCAATATATAACTATATAAGTTCAAAAGTTTTATGTTTTTGAAAAAAGTCTCATATGCTTATCAAGGCTTGTTTTATTTGATTAAAAAAAACATGGTTTATTGTAATATTGTACATTATTGTTACAAATTAAAATAATTGTTTTCTATTTGAACATATTTCAAAATGCAGTTTCTTCTTGTGATGACAAAACTGAATTTTCAGCATAATTACTCCAGTATATGCTGATTTGCTGATCAAGAAACATTCCTCATTATTTATCAATGTTGAAAACGAATAATATGTTTGTGGAAATCGTGATATATTTTCAGAATTATCTGATGAATAGAAAGTTCAAAAGAACAGCATTTATGGAATAGTAATCCTTTGTAACATATAAATGCTTCCTTGCTGAATAAAAGTATTAATTTCTTTAAAAAAAATAAATAAAATTGAACAGTAATAAAATGAAACTGAATTAAATTAAATTAAATATGATACAATATTTACCAACAGGGTCCATCGGGGTCATGCTAACCAGTCAAACCTGTAACTCAAACTATTATTTCATTGTAAATATTGTGTGATAATATCTGCTACAAAAAATCAAGCCTCACCTCCATAAATACACACATATACATATTTATACTGTACTTCGCTCTCAGAATACATAGACAAAAAAAAAAGACAAATAAATAAATATATTGTGCCATGGTTTTCTTTTGTCATTGTCCCAAATACAAATCATAAATATGTTATGTATGTCAAGTCAAATGCTTTAAACAAAGGGCTCTTTGCCAATGCATCCTGTGCTGCTCAGAGCCAAACCTTTAAGCTTTATGTCAGGGAAACTAAAGCACAGTCATACGAATCTCCTGATGAGAAAGCAAAACCTGCGAAATAAATAAATCATGCTGGAAAGCATCATGCCTATAAAACTCCCACAGTGTGATGTCTGTGAAACTGATCAAGGATGTGGGCTGGAAGAGACAGATAGAGATAGAAACAGAGAAAAAAAGTCATACTCTCAATTCTAGATTTGATTATTATTCAGTGCAGGTGTGCTCATCTAGAGCAGACCTATGAAAGGTCAATAATAACGTCTGGCTCAAACAAGAGGTCAGGGTACTGCTGGTTAATGTGACCCAGTTTTAAAACTTTAAACGTAATATCGAATAACACACTACAGATGAAAATACTATTATTTAAAATGTGTAGTATGTTAGCCAACTCATGAAAATAATTGTACTTCTTTAAAGCATGACAAAATGTTATTAAAAAAATATTTAAAGTTTAAATGAAAACTTTTAATTTGACGTGACAAATTTGACAGTGAGCTTTTTAAAACTGTACTTCTGTATGTTAAGAAACGGCCATGATAGCATTTTATTTTATTAATATTATATTATTTTTTAAATATATTTTTAAGATTTGAAGTACACTACAAGTGCACATTCAATACAATGAAGTGCACTTCTTTTTCACAAAGGTAAATTGACTTGCAGCATTAAAAAAAAACTGATTTTAGTATTGTAGTGTTTTAATTTTCATCTATTTATACAAAATAGTATAGCATTTCATTATTGCTCATTTTTCAGTTTTCAGCCACAACAATTCGAGCATGGCGCTGCGTCATACGTCACATCTGTAAACATAAAGAAGTTGTCCCGGCTAGTATGCTATATCACACGTGAGGATGCTGCAGGTGACGGATTGTTTATAGCCTTTTCTCACAGCAGCTGGAATAAATGGCGGATTGAATTTGAAAACAAAGTATAACAATAATTATAATTGGCACGGTTTGATGTGATATGAGCTAACCAATCGTTAGATTTAATCACCATTGATAGCGCAATTTATTGTAATGCTTTTTTCCTCAGTTGATCAGAACAAAAGTGGCAGTTGTTACTTACATGTTCAGTGTTCCTGTGGCTCAGTGGAAGAGCATTGCGTTAGCAGTGCAAAAGGTCGTGGGTTCGATTCCCAGGGAAGACACATACTGGTAAAAAATGTATAGCCTGAATGCACTGTAAGTTGCTTTGGATAAAAGTGTCTGCTAAATGCGTAAATTATTATTATATTATTAAATTAAATTAGATGACATTCTCCAGTGAAAACTCTTATTTGGGTCATACTTTCAAGATGTAGAATCAGTGAATACAAAGTGCAGTATCCACAGCGATGCAGTGACTGACAGCCACACATTAGATTCATCCGCGCTGGAGCCATGCCAGTGCACAACCCACGCAAGGAAGATAATTCCGCAAATAACTGCAATTGCAGGTTTTCAAACAGAGATGGCGACAAAGAGGCAAAACTTACGGACTGCAGCTTTAAAGTTCAGAGACAGTTTTTAAAATCAAGTAACTTGCTGCGTCAGCCGTGCAGCTGCCATTAAATCGCTGGGAATGCTACCTGATGGCTTCCTTCAGATATCATCAACCTCCTTTGGCTCAAGATACAAACAGCTACAGATACAGATAACCACAGAGTCTGTTCTCCACATATGAGAAATAAATTGGTCATTACTGTCACGGGTTGATAATTATGCTGTGACCTCTTTTGACACAGCTGTTTTGGCAGGCTCTCATACGAGAGAGACCAAAGAAAGTGTTCTAATGAGAATCAGCCTGTCAGACAAACAGGCTTATAATCGCATGCTGCACTCCACAGCTCCTTGATGCCAGCGATAACATAATTCTGATTAACCACGATAAACCACAATCCTTCTTGAAGAAAAGGTGGTTAGCTGTAAGGATCTGCCAGAAACAATCTGCACACATGAATGTTGATGCTGTCTGAAAAACTGATTGTTTAGGATGAGGGGAGCTTTGAATAACAGCAGAGAAACAACCACACACACACGCATCCTCATTAGGCAGAACCTCCCTACCCACCCAGTACGTCTCCATGCTTGACTTTGAATTATATGAAACTGGTCTTCCTCCGTAATGAAGAAGTGCTGAGCCCTGGTCATTAAAGTGGAAAGAGCAGAGTTTCACAAGTCCAGCGCACAAGCTGCTGCTACAGCTCAGTATGGATATATAGGCCTGTATAGGCGAGGTAAAGATCAGATGGAGTGTGACTGGGCTTTAGCCAACAAGGCAGGACCCATCGCTCCTCATCTTCCATTAGCCACTGTCAGACTGAACGTTTCCTGTAAAGCTAATGGCTTTACAGTGCAATTTTATGTGCTTTCAGAATGACATAAACCCATAAAGAAACTGTAGCACCCTGAATATTAGGAGGAACTGCATGGACTGTATTTACAGAGAGACAGACAGATAGATGCAATAGCATTTAAAATGTGAAAACCTTAAATATATGTATATATTCGGACTCCAAATAATTCAGAATAAACATGAGCATATATTGATAAAGACAGGAAGTGGGGAAAAACATTAAAGTACCCACAGGAAATGAAAAAAAAAAGAATGATGCATTGATCTTTTTTTTTATGTTAAACAATCCATATTATTCACAAAAACCAAGACTATAATTTTTTTTCCAGCCCTATTTGTTATATTATTTAAAAATAGACCAAGGGTAGTTGTCACGCTTGCAACTATTTTTTAAAGTCAGTTTCTGAATATGCAAATTTAGTACATTACATAAAACTCAAACGTTTACATAGATGACTTACCTCCCAAAAAATATTAAAAATAAAATCTCCATTATTGCCTATAACACAGAAATGGTGTTAAATGGCACTAAAAGTGGCTCATTGGCTTGTAATCATAGGGAAACCACTCTAACTGCTATACAGCACCAATCTTTAAAGGCGCTATACAGCACCTTTGTCAAATGATGCTATGTAGAACCCTTAGAGGAACCCCATTCTCCTCCTTAGATTTTTGCTATGAATGGGAATTTACTACAATTTACTTCACTTTTATGCTTTTCTGAGGTCAAAAAGTTTTGTGTGTGGGCCCTGGAATATTTCCTTATAGGGGGCCTTGGGGGCAAAAAGGTTGAGAACCACGTTATCTTCAGGAAATAAATTGTATTTTAATGTCGTTTTTTATCCTATCCTCAACTAAACTAAGAGACTAAGAGAGAGTTAGAGAATATTTAAAGAACTATACAGGGGCTTAACGGGTTCTTTATATGGGAGTTGTGCTATAAAGCACTTCAGTCACCCCAAAGAACCGCTGAGCCATACTGGGCTTAACAGGTTCTTTATACGGTAGTGGTGCTATATTGGCCATTCTACAGAATTGGTCCAAAGTTAAAAACGTCTTGAAAAACATTTATTTTTCCAAAAAATTTGTATGCATGCAAATTGTATTAATTGTGCAGTTAATTCTCATATTGTATTTTCAGAAAATTTTGGAATATTTGTCCTCTCCCCAAATTTGTCACTACCGAAACAGTAATAATAATTTAATTAGAAGGGTTATATTGCTTACATCTACATTGTAAATATTTTTTTTTTGCTATTTTATAAAAAAAAAAAATATTCAGAGGTAAATCAATAACAATTACATTTTTAACAATATGTCAAGTGTAATTTATGAGATTTGTTGTATTTTGAATCCATTTTTTTTTTTTGTAAAAGGCAAAAAGTTGATCATACTGATTTCAAAGTTAAGGATTCATTAGTTTCAATATAAATTGAATCAAAACTATCATAACATCTTAGTTGATAATTCAGTATGCTTTATTTTTGACAAAACGTCCCATGTTTCGGTAGTGACTGCACATTTTTGACCACATCACATTACAGAATTTTAACTTGTATACTAAAACACTACTAAAACATACTAAAATACTAAAAAACTGCATAACTGTACTAAAATTTTGTTTATTTCCCCCAAATTTGAGGATTGTGTGTTCCCTTTTGTCACTACCGAAACAATGATGACATGTTTCGGTCGTGACTGTTTCAGTAGTGACAATTTTATGGGATAACACCCAAAAAACCAAAGATGTCACTACCGAAACTCCACCAAATGTTTCGGTAGTGACAATTTTAGATACTTTTGAACCTATCTCAAAGATGCTAATCAGCACATGGTTAGCTAGCACAGTTCTGATCAGTTGTACACACATAAAAATTAAATGATATGGAATAACTCCCAAAAAAGTGTGCTTAATTGCAGAAAAAAAGGTGTTCGGTTTGAGTTACACACAGAGTTTTCAGACTTTTGAATTGTAGGGGTGTAATTAATTTCAGTCTCAGCCAATGGACTAAAACATACACTGTTTCGGCAGTGACATGGAAAATGCGGGACACATTTTTTAACATAGTTTCATAATTTACAAAGAAAAAATAAAATACTTGAACTTCACTTTAAAAAAAAAAAAATCTAAAATATATATATTTTTAAAACAACAATGGAAAAAAAATACAAAACAAAATATTTCAATTTCATTTTCATAAGTTGAAATTTAAGGTTTAGGGTTTGGAACAGCCACCTCCCAATTGAAAGTACCCAATAAATGATGATTTTATATATATATTAAGCTTACTAATATTTTAAATATTATTGTGGATTTCAATAGAGAATAGAAGGATCTTAGTAAACATCTACTGTAAGTTTGAATACTTAAATGCTGTTTAAATGTGTTTTTTTTTTTTTTGGTTGTGGACATTCTACAATTCTGTAGAATGGCCCATATAGCACCTCAACCACCCCAAAGATCCACTGAAGAACCAAATTGTGTGTGTGTGTGTGTGTGTGTGTGTGTGTGTGCGTGTGGGGAAAAAAAGCTATTCAAATCAATATACACATAAAATGTCAGTTACATAAAAACCTATTCTCAATTCTTGATTGTATTTATAACTCCTGTATTTCATTTTTAAATACTTTAGTTGAATGGTTGCAAATGCATCCTGCAGCTGCAGAGCATTATGACCAAACATCTGCCACTGAACAGCCTGGCATTGTGGGATTTAATGTCCTCTATATATTTTTCTGCATGCTTTGAGATTCTTGGTTATGTCAGTTTTGCATTAAATATGAATGAGAACAAAAAGGAGAAGAAATGAGAGATAAAAAGGAAAGCACTAAAAGAAAAATTGCTGGGGAAAGCAGCATTACTCCTTTTAAACGAGCTGCAGTGCTGTGTGCAGGGACACCACTGTCTTTTGTATGCATACTATTTTGTTTTATATCAAGTTCTCATGCGCTGTCATTTTTTGAGACAGAGAAGTATGACAACAAGGAATTGGCAGCTGGATAATATGAAGCCTTACCAATGATACAGTCGCTGTGACCACAGACTAAAACTGTAAAGGTACAAGAATGATGGAAATAAAAATTGCAATGCAACTGACCATCTAAATTCCACACTTTCTAGCCTATTCATCTGCATAAAACCTTTCCACAGTAGCAGAATGCAAATAAATATGCAACAGCTCATCCAAATGCATGCACAATGAATTCAATGCCACAGTGAGGAAATAAACGTAAACAGAGATTAAGTGCCTTTTTCCATGCTTTGCACAAACACAATACAGTTTATATTGACCAGGATAATGCAATGCAATGCCTAACCCAACAAAAACCAACTCACATGTGAATCACAAGAACTATATTTGAGTAGAAACACATGAAATGAGTTTGATTGGTAAGTTTAGACTGCACTGAAAGAGAAGCAACATTTCAGAAAGCTTTGAAATACATGGTTGCCCAAAATCATTTGTGTTTTTACAGAATTCTGTGTACATATAATCTTTTACTATGTGACTGAGTTTAAAGGGGGTGTGACATTTCTGATTCATGTTTTCATGTTGTTTCTCATTCCGTGTGTAGTTGCAATGAAATGCTCATCTATAATTCTACTACAAAATGAGCATGCTAACATCTGGAAACAACCAGTGGCCAGTGCACTTTTTTTGCGAGTAAATTTTGTCTCTGCTTCTGTATTCAGATCACCATCGCTCTGCTTTGCTTGCTGAAATTGGCTTGAGTTTGAGCCTCAGAGTTGACTCATAATTGCCTGATATCTCATTAATAATTCGTCTCAGGCGTAATCTTGAAGTTGAAATATAATCCATAATGCATTATTGAGCATTTAATTCAGGCATGCAGACGTGACTAGATACGGGCCAGCCATAGCCTGCATGTCCTATTAAATTCTGTATAAAATAACAAATTAATTGAGGTATTCCTGGAAGGTACAGGGGTTGTTTGCCATAGATATGTTTTGACTCTGTTTCCAACTCTAGACATGTGATATGATTCTCTCCAGCTGCTTTCGTCTGGTGAGATGTTAAGCTGTTTAATAATGCCCAGCTTGAGGTGTCTAGAGCCCCCAGTATTACAGCCAGACTAGTAGTGTTGTCACAGGATCTGGAGGATTTTTTTAGGCCAGTTTAATACATTTTGTACCTCTCTGCACATTGCTAAATATTGGACGGAAAACATGCAGTAAGACACTAAGCTGGTGTGTCCTAGTGCAATAAACTATGCTCTTGACACGCATTCTATGACTATATTTTACATTGTCGAATACTGTTATTTTTGTTTGCTTCACAGGATTAAAGTGGACATATACATGTAGATGCAAGAGAGCCTGAAAGCACAGTGTGCTTCAACTAGTTTGGAAAGGCTGTAATTTAAACAAAAATATGTCATTAAACCTACAGACAGAATCAAAGTCAAAACTAAGCCTTTCATTGTTGTACACAACAACAGTCATTTAAATTGTCAGTTACTATACAATTAAGCAACGTCACATAAATGCTGTAGCTCTGAATATAGACAACAGTTCAACAGACAAGAAGTTAACATTAGATAACTTAAACAACATTGCCTTTTTTTGCTCTACCAGTCAACTGAGTGAACAATTCAATGACTCACTCATAAAGATGGTCCCTGCAACCAAATATGCCTACTTCTTTACTATATACAGTAGTAGGCTAAAACAGTAAGTGAAAGGAGTAGTAAGGTCGAATTCATAGTATTAAAAAAAATAATAAAGGTGAAAAGTACCTGCTACTTCCGTCAAGATTCTGAAGTGTGCATATGATGAACACTTCATGTATGTGATTTCAGTCAGATCTAATCACTTGTTCTTTCCTTAACCCTCTGGGGTCTGAGGGTGTTTTGGGGCCCTGGAGAAGTTTTGTTTCAGTCAGGTATGTGACTGAGAGGTAATTGCAACAAGAAAGAATGTGAGGAAAAAAATTATTTATATATATATTTTTTTTTTGTAGTTTATTTAGAATATATATGACTATCACATAAAATAACTTGAGATTCACTTGCGAGTGCAGTTAAACAGTTTATTAGGAACAAAAAACAACAAAAAAAACAACAACACAAGAGTCAAGACGTCATGGGTGCAATATCCAAAACAGCGGCAGGAAACTTGAACAACATTTTGAAGAGACTCATGGGAGTGTGTGCATCACATGGTCTTAGCTGTGGTACAGGTTCCTGTGCAGGCAGGAATCTCAGAGCCTGTGGAACATGTCAACATCAGTCTCTGTTTTCCATGACCGAGTGGGCTGCTTTGCTTTGGCTCTCTTTGCAACAGGTTCTTTTACACTGTTATTCTCACATCTGAAATAAAAAAGCAAGCATGCTGTTCACACAAGCTACATTATTAACATTAATGTGATGTTCACTGATACTAGTACTAATTTATCGAAACAAAGAACACAGTTACCACATAGCACACACATTTTACCATACAGCAAACAAATCAAATGAAAGTAACATCTGTAAAATAGTGAATGCACACTTGCTCTAAGATTCTGAATTGAAAACAGAACAAGCGTCTCCTTCCTGTAAGAGTGGTGTATTCACAATCCTAAAATAATTTTATAAACAATCGTTAGCATTTTTTTCACCACAGTACCTTTGTATAGTATGCATACTTCATGAGAAAACAGAATGCCAATAACAAAGAAACTACATTTTAA
>NW_015537927.1:327034-329855 GCF_001515605.1 Sinocyclocheilus anshuiensis | reverse complement strand
TTTTTACAGAATTCTGTGTACATATAATCTTTTACTATGTGACTGAGTTTAAAGGGGGTGTGACATTTCTGATTCATGTTTTCATGTTGTTTCTCATTCCGTGTGTAGTTGCAATGAAATGCTCATCTATAATTCTACTACAAAATGAGCATGCTAACATCTGGAAACAACCAGTGGCCAGTGCACTTTTTTTGCGAGTAAATTTTGTCTCTGCTTCTGTATTCAGATCACCATCGCTCTGCTTTGCTTGCTGAAATTGGCTTGAGTTTGAGCCTCAGAGTTGACTCATAATTGCCTGATATCTCATTAATAATTCGTCTCAGGCGTAATCTTGAAGTTGAAATATAATCCATAATGCATTATTGAGCATTTAATTCAGGCATGCAGACGTGACTAGATACGGGCCAGCCATAGCCTGCATGTCCTATTAAATTCTGTATAAAATAACAAATTAATTGAGGTATTCCTGGAAGGTACAGGGGTTGTTTGCCATAGATATGTTTTGACTCTGTTTCCAACTCTAGACATGTGATATGATTCTCTCCAGCTGCTTTCGTCTGGTGAGATGTTAAGCTGTTTAATAATGCCCAGCTTGAGGTGTCTAGAGCCCCCAGTATTACAGCCAGACTAGTAGTGTTGTCACAGGATCTGGAGGATTTTTTTAGGCCAGTTTAATACATTTTGTACCTCTCTGCACATTGCTAAATATTGGACGGAAAACATGCAGTAAGACACTAAGCTGGTGTGTCCTAGTGCAATAAACTATGCTCTTGACACGCATTCTATGACTATATTTTACATTGTCGAATACTGTTATTTTTGTTTGCTTCACAGGATTAAAGTGGACATATACATGTAGATGCAAGAGAGCCTGAAAGCACAGTGTGCTTCAACTAGTTTGGAAAGGCTGTAATTTAAACAAAAATATGTCATTAAACCTACAGACAGAATCAAAGTCAAAACTAAGCCTTTCATTGTTGTACACAACAACAGTCATTTAAATTGTCAGTTACTATACAATTAAGCAACGTCACATAAATGCTGTAGCTCTGAATATAGACAACAGTTCAACAGACAAGAAGTTAACATTAGATAACTTAAACAACATTGCCTTTTTTTGCTCTACCAGTCAACTGAGTGAACAATTCAATGACTCACTCATAAAGATGGTCCCTGCAACCAAATATGCCTACTTCTTTACTATATACAGTAGTAGGCTAAAACAGTAAGTGAAAGGAGTAGTAAGGTCGAATTCATAGTATTAAAAAAAATAATAAAGGTGAAAAGTACCTGCTACTTCCGTCAAGATTCTGAAGTGTGCATATGATGAACACTTCATGTATGTGATTTCAGTCAGATCTAATCACTTGTTCTTTCCTTAACCCTCTGGGGTCTGAGGGTGTTTTGGGGCCCTGGAGAAGTTTTGTTTCAGTCAGGTATGTGACTGAGAGGTAATTGCAACAAGGAGGAAAAAAAGGAAAAAAATTATTTATATATATATTTTTTTTTTGTAGTTTATTTAGAATATATATGACTAATAACTTGAGATGGACCTCAACTTCAGCATGGCCATGTAGAAGAGTAGCCCAAAGTAGCAGTATAGCTCATTGATGCTGACGTCTGTCCATTTATATTTATGGCCCTTTGCATGTGCCCTAGCAGCCTGAGCATTGGTGTTTCGACACAGAGTTGACACAGCAGTTTCAGAAAAAAGAAGAGACAAGAGACTCATGGGAGTGTGTGCATCACATGGTCTTAGCTGTGGTACAGGTTCCTGTGCAATCTCAGAGCTCACATCTGAAATAAAAAAGCAAGCATGCTGTTCACACAAGCTACATTATTAACATTAATGTGATGTTCACTGATACTAGTACTAATTTATCGAAACAAAGAACACAGTTACCACATAGCACACACATTTTACCATACAGCAAACAAATCAAATGAAAGTAACATCTGTAAAATAGTGAATGCACACTTACTCTAAGATTCTGAATGGAGATAAAAACTGAACGAGCGTCCCTTTCCTGTGTCAGATGCAGGTGAAGGCAAGAGTGGTGTATTCAGTCCTAAAATATTTTTTATAAACAATCGTTAGCATTTTTTCCCCCCACAGTCCCTAAGTATAGTATGCATACTTCATGAGAAAACAGAATGCCACTAACAAAGAAACTACATTTTAACACTATCAACCACAAATAATATTAGAGCTACCATTAGTCTAGGCATTAGTGATGCGCGGATGGCGGTTATATCCACGGGCGCTGCGGATAATCCGCGGATCGGGTGGGTCGGGTAATAAAAAAATGCATTCTGATTATTTGCGGGTGGGTCGCGGGTGGATAAAATAAATCATTAATGATGCAAGTATTAACTACATTTTCTAAATTATGAACGTGTTTTAAATAGGCTACAGAAATTGAATAAACTGTAAATTAACATTAAAAGTCATTCAACAAAACATAATTTAGTCAAGAGCAGTATGTTTTGTTGTTTGATTAACATTAATAAAAGAAGGCACAGCTAGGCTGCTGTCACAAGACCTATTTCACGGATCCAATACTGATACTCATGCGTTTTATTTTGCAACTGTTTACATTAACTTAAGACAAACCCGACAGTACTTTCTCAATTTGGTACTCGCAGTACGCGCTTTGGATGTGACTGTGAGCACACGCGCCTCTGGAGAGCGCGAGTACCGAATGGCTTAAAAAGACGTGAAAATAATACATTTTTGTGATGATGCAACAATGACCGATCAGGCAATTGACAATTCTGTCAACTGTCCTGAAACGCGAGCTAAAGTCTTCTATCGCAGCGT
>NW_015537927.1:313753-326690 GCF_001515605.1 Sinocyclocheilus anshuiensis | reverse complement strand
ATCGCAGCGTGCAGCATCTCTAGATGCGTCGATGTGAAACGAAAGTCAAAGAGAGAAGACCCGGTACAGCTGAATCACTCACGCTGTTTTCATCTGATGGTTTGTGTGGATTTATTTACTCATCTAACCTACACGCTATATTGAATAAAGGTTTTGCAGTAATTTCCCTCATTTTAAAGTCGAAAGCTGCGGGAATGAGTAATGCGATGTATGCGCAATCCCGCAACGAAATTCAGGATCTGATTAAACATAATTCTATTATACAGAGAATTGTGAAATAGATTTTCGTGACTTTTCAAAAACTTTTTGAGTTTATTTATTTTTACAAAACTTTCTAGGCCTGGAAATTGCTGTTCAATTACTTTTCCAGATTTTTTATGACCGTACGAACCCTAGTGTGATGATCGGGTGCGGTTATCTAAATCAGACAAAAATACAGGTGCGGGCGGTTGGCGGGTGGATAATTTATTTGAAGCTGCGGATTCGGGTGACGTTTTAGCTCATCCGCGCATCACTACTAGGCATAATAAAAGTACAATTACTATACTGTGCACTTACTCAGTATGATTTTCCAGTGAACTCAAAACTGAACTACACTCGGGTGCCTTTCTTGTGCAAGATGCCGGTGATGCAGCCACAGTCCTGAACGAAAATTGAAACAGTTGTTAGCAGTTACTAGAAGATGCATAGCTGATAATAAATTGCATCACTGATAAGAAAGGACGCGCGTATATGTCTGTCGATGTGTCACTTATTTGCAGCTTACTTTATACATTTACACCTCAGACTATTGCGAACACCAATGACCGGGCATAACACATTCAAAACATTTACACCAGAGCAGATATTCGCCAAACAGAAGCTTAGTTAGTCATAAACACAAGCATGCTTAGTAGGCCTATTATACAATACAAAAACATTTTATATCTGGGAAAATAAATTATTATTGTTAAGCATGTTATAAAGATCTTCACGAGCAGAGACTATAGTAAAGTTTTGTCTAAACATTCTTACTCTAACATTATAACTCATATTCAGGGCCGCATTAAGACTGTAAGGGTCTCCTGGGCTTCACCTCTTGAGGGGCCCTTCATCAACGAGAACTACAGCCTACATTCACTCAGTCTTTATAATCAAAGCTCAAGTTGTCAGCCTTTTATTTTGCAGTTATAAATGTCATTAACAAAAGATTAAACAGGTCTGTCTATTTTACACAGATATCTATATAAAAACGTGTAGCATTAAATTGCATGTGTTAATGTTGGTTAAATGCACTATGAACTAACATTAACTAACTTTCTAACACTAACTTTCTGTGCACTTTGAGTTACGCCTTCACAAATATGTCAAACTGCTTGTGGATATTTGTAACAGGCTGGTAAGTTCATTTACATTTTCACTAATCTTACTCTACACATTCAATTTTTTAAAGTCACTAATTTACCTTAATGATAGTGAAATAATTTATTAACATTAACCAAAAGAAATAGAAGATGTGAAATTTTATTAATCACGATAGTTCTTGACTCTTGATCAAGGCTCTTGATTCTTGACAGCTAAAGCAATAACTTGGCTAATAAATATTAACGAGTGAAACCTTTGTAACGTGCTACAAATTGTTAAGTGTTTATCAAAATTGTATTTTAGCATTTTTAATTAAAATTAAAGGGGTGGTTGATTGCGATTTAACTTTTTTAACGTTAGTGTGTAATGTTGCTGTTTGAGCATAAACAATATCTGCAAAGTTACGAAGCTGAAAGTTCAATGCAAACGGAGATGTCGTCTTTTAAAAATTCTGGCAGTTTAATGCCTACAAAAACGGCTGGTAGGGACTACAACGAGTTACTTTTCGGGTTTGTGATGTCACATAAACCCCACCCTCAGGAAAAGGCAGCAAGACGCGCACCTAGAGGCGGTTTAGCCAATCACAACACACTGGGCTAGCTAACCAATCAGAGCCCATCGCCTATTTCTGAGGGCGGGGCTTCATAAAAACAGGAAAAGATCAGCCCGTTTCTCAGAGAGGGACAGAGCGGTGTGGAATAAAGGTAAATTATGAGAAAAATAGTGAGTTTTTTAAAAAACGAAGCATTAACACATGTTAGACTGCACCTCATAAACACAATCAAGCCTAGAAAAATGCCAGTGAACCACCCCTTTAAGACCACCGGCTGGACAATAAGGACTGCCCGATGGCCCGGGGCCAGCGTGAAAGACACTTGGGACAGATGACGGATTTGTCACGAAATGTAAACATTCAAGAGGGTTTAAAGCATTCATGCAGACGTGGGAGAGAGCTCCATTCAGTGTGTTCTGAGCGCACATATAGAGCCGCGTCTCAAACAGCGTGCAAGCCTGAATTGTGTTTTTTTCCGGGAAAATACATACAAAAGTAAAAAGTATGCAATGTTATTTTACATTTGATTATTCAATTTCTGTACCTGAATACCTACAAGCTCAAAAACCTAACGCATTGTTTAATTTTTATCTTTGTTCTATTTATTCATTTATTTAGGCTGTTTGTGCTATTGTTTATAACTGGTTAATTTGTTCTTATTTACTGACTTGTCTTCAATTGGAATCAAGAATTGTAAAATTTAACAGGTAGGCCTATCTATACATTTGGTATTGAAAAAACAATGATAAAACAATTTTTTTTGTGTGACGGCAAATCAAAATTTGAACCACTGTTGAGAGCCCTTTTGGCCAAATCGCAAGTGTAAATCTTCAGTTGCTTCACGATTTGATTCAATTGATTATGATGCATCACAATGCATCTTCTCCTCCAATTATTGAATTAATAGTAATTACCATAGTAATAATCACAATAAAGCTCTTTTTGTTATTTTACCTTTGTTAGCCTATTAAAAATAAAAACAAATATGCAAATAAACTGTAGAGAAAATACAATATAGGCCTATAAAAAATTAACAGTGCTTTACTTTTACATCTATTTTACAGAAGCAAGACATACAGAAATTGAATAATCAAATGTAAGTATAAGCATTGCATAGTCTTTAATGTATCAATTACAAAGAATAAAGCTACAAATTCATTCAGTCAAGAGGAGTAATTCTCTTTTCTTTTATTGTTTGAGTTGTAGCTATTATATAAAGATCTAAATCACGAATCCTATTACACATTAGATTTTTCCACAACTGTTTACGAAATAACTGTCAGTTTACGCAAATACTCACCAAGACAGATATTCAGATACATTTCTTAATTAAAATAGCCTATAACTGTCACGAATCCTGTCCATGGACTTCCGTCCAATTGCCACCAGAGGTCACCCTTTCGTTATATTGACTCTCACACTACACAAACTGTTGCATGTCATCCCGTACTACATATCCCAGCATCCATTGCACTGATTAGACAAACAGCTGCTGCCAATCACACACCCTACATAAGCCATGGACTTCCTCTCTCTCACTGCCGAGTATTGTTTAGCACTTATCACTATTCCAGCGATAGCTGCTCTACGGAGCCATTCCAAGTTTTCTGAGTCTAGCCTTAGTCTTGTTCTTAGTCTGTTTTTCCGTGTTTGTACTCTAGCCTGTTTTCCAGTTTCGCCTGTTCTCTGCCTGCCCTGAATGATTTCGCCTGTCTTGGATTTCCCCTTTCATCTCGCCCTGTTCGGATACTGTTTACCTCTCGCGTGGACTATCGCTTGTGTTTCGGATTACCCCTTTGGATTACCCTGATTTCTTAATTACAATAGTCTATAACAAGAGTAATTTATTATAATAAAACAGTAGCCTACATTAATATGTATGATGATAGGCCTATTTAATTACATTTACGCAGAATCGTCCACATCAGCATCGCGATGCATCATAAAAATAATCATACTCCACAGCTCTAGTGTGTGATGGCTAATACTGCGAGCTCAACTATGTTAAGATGAAAAAGGAGTTTATTATTTGACTAATTATAGCTTACTGTATCTAGCTACTGCTAGCATGACCTACCTTTGCTGCGTTAAAATATGCCGTGAGCTTTGGAGTTTTTTCCCAACAAATTTGACTGCATGATTTTCACTTTATTTTTGCTAATTTTTCCCTTTTCTCTGTCATATTTGGGAGCGTTTTACTGACACTTCTCACGCAGGACATGCAACGCCCGCATGCGCATTCAAACCAAAAGCGATAAAGTGTAATTTTAAGGTAACGGTATAAAATGCGGTTACAATATTTCTGGCATCACCAGGGACCACCCCCTCAGCCCGGGGCCCTGGGCTTAAGCCCAGGTAAGCCCGTGCATTAATGCGGCCCTGCTTATATTACTTTATATGGTTGCTGTCTGTTTTATAGAACATTTTTTAAAATCCTGGCGTCGTGAGACATTAGATGCAGTGAATGAATCTTCATAATGTTTCACTTGATTATACATTTAGTCAGGAATCATGGTTTGGAAAAAGTCTAACTACTAAAATATGTACAAGTTATGTCACAGTAACACAATAACAACTAATGCAAGTAGGCTAATAAAAAAAGACTTACTTGTGTAAATTATATCCTCCACTGGATATCAAGCCGCCACGTTCTTCTGAGGAAAATCCAAAGCTTATTCCTCTCAGCGCATCTTCTTGAGGTAAATTCTGTCTTATTCCTCACAGCGCGTCTTCTTCCAGAAATGAGCAATAGCCGAGATGAACTTGAGGAACTTGAGTTTTACTGCTTTGTTTGCTGTGATGTGGGCGTTTACATGCCGCGAGTCTCACGTGGACTATTGTAATATCAAAAGCGCGATCGGCTCATGGGTGTGGCCACATTAGAGATAATGAAGGCAGACGGGAAAGACTGGACATCGCGTTGGATTCATACAGATTACTTTATCACAGAATATTTATTTTCGATAAGAATTGCTTTGTTTAAAATTAGACATGTCAAGCTTTCTATAGATATATCTCTCATGTCTCTGTGTCGAGTATTCACTGAGTTTCAGTTCATTTTAGTGACGCGTTTCAAAATGAAGATCACGTAGACCAACGCGGCAGACAGCGTACCCTGTGTGTTTTCTTTATTTTACAAAAGCACAAAGTTTTGTTGTTATTATGTGTGTATAAAAATAAAAGTAGACCCTTTACAGATTCAACTGATGTTTTGCTCTTATCTGTACGATCAAAACTGACTGATTAATTTATGTTCTTTTAGGGGCTTTCAAAAAGAAAATAAACAAAACGCGCCAGCACGTTTGTCGACCCCAGAGGGTTAATGATGAACAAATTGGTTGAGTAAATGATTCAATGACTCACTGACTTGTTTAAATCACTGTTTTTAAACAAATCAGTTATGCAAATTATTCAAGACAGTCACTTGTCAACAATCAATCAACCAATCACACCAAGAACAATAACTATAAAGATATCTATAATGATAACTATATTAGTGAACACAACAGCACATGATAGCATTATGCTTATTATAAGTGTGTGCTGAAGTTTAATGCTTTTTTAAAGTTTTTTTTTTTTTTTTTGCTGAATAGCTGTTTTTATCATTCATCAGCTGGGAATATCGTTAGGAAAGGGATTCCAATGATATAATTCCTCTGTGTTGTTATCGATGTAGCTGCGGTTTGGACTCATAGAATTAGAACAATTATTCAAACTTTATAGTTATATTTATTGTTATAGTTGACGTTCTTGGTGTGAACAAGCTTAATTATAAGACTAGTGTAAAGAATTTCAAAATACACATTATGTAAAACATTAGCTTTAGTCAGAGTAGCTTTTATGATAGCAGTAATCTTGCTTAGTAACAATATTTAGTTTTATCACAGACCTGTTCACCCATGCAGAATTTTTGTGTATTAACAGATTCTATATAATCTTCTTATCAGGATCACAATTAGCTTTAAATCTGACGGGGGTGTAAATACAAGCTTTAAATAATCTGATCCTTTGAAACAAGCCATTTTATTGGAAGGGAAAGGAAGAAAAAAGGCCCTGGAATACTAGGTTCACAACTCAAAGGTGTTTGTAGCAGTAATCAATCAGCAAAAAGAAAAAAAGAATGAGTGATGCTTGGAAATTGTCCAGCCCCATACTGAGCCAAGAGCAGTTCAGCATGCAATGCTGCAATTTCATCCTACAAATCACAGCTCAATATGCCATACTGACCAGAAATGACAGATTGCTCCACTAACATTATGGAGGAAAAAGTCACAGGAGGTACACAAATCACAACTTGCGCTATTTGACTTCTTCGTAAATCTGCATTTGGATTTAATTTAAATTAACTTCAAGTATGATTGCTCTCATCTATATCTAAATATAATATCTCATATTTTCTAACACTTAAGCTACAACCACAAAACTAAACTGACTAAAATTGTGATCTTGCTATGCAAAAATAACTATCCCCGGTTATTTCACTGGGTACACATTTTAATTATGTCACATGGATTACCAATATGGTGAGAAGAGTCTTTGTTTCATTCCAAAGGGCAGTGAAACATTAAAAATCAATCTCTTTCCATTACCCACAGATACCTGTATTGACTGCCTCACAGCGTCTCAGCATTCCCACATATGAGAAAAGACAGCAATCTGACAGAGCCTGCAAAGACAAAAGAATGACCTTTTGGGTTTAGTGTGAGGAAGGGTAAAGTGTCGCTGTGGGATGGTTCAGGGCCTCTGTGCTCCAAAGGCAATTTTCAAAAGCCCGGGACACACGTGTACACACTTTCTCCAGTGAAGCGTTTAGGAGCGCTGCCCTGGTTCAATGATCCTTCTAGGAAATTTAATTTGATTTCCTTTTTTGCTTTTTTGTGTTATTAAAGAAGAGGGAAAAAACGTTTAACTATCAGGTGACAAACGAACCTGTACATAACTGAATCCGCTCCTGAAATGTCAAGGGGTTTTATCGTAGAAAACTGGTAGAGAAAGTAACAAGAGGTCAACAAAAGAAGATTCTGATGCCCATACATTTTAGAGATACATTAGATATAGTACTATTCAAAAGTTTGGGGTCAGTTCGTTTTTTACTTTTATTCAGAAAGGATGCATTAAATCTATCAAAAATGACAGTAGACATTTATTATGTTACAAAAGATTTCTATTTCATCAAATGTATTATGGTTTCCACAAAAAAAATATTAGGCTAAGCAGCAAGTTTTCAACATTGATTAAAAATGTTTCATTTCTAACGACAAACTTTTGAACAGTAATGTATATTTTATTTTGTTTTATTGTATTACATCTTTATTTTTATCTATCTATCTATCTATCTATCTATCTATCTATCAAAATTGAGGGGAAACTAAAGTACTAGGATAAGATATTCAGTTACAAAACAAGCCCAAATGATTATTTTTTTCTCTCTTCTTGCACACTGGGGACCAGTAAGAATGATATTAAAATCAGTTCATAACCCTAAGTGCTGATGCTACCCAGACTAGACTATTATTATTCTGTTGGGCCCGTAATTGTATTTCAAAGATGCACAGTTTCAAGTAGCATTCAAACCTTTTACATCAATTTGGATTAAATGAAAATGATAAGGTGTTCTCAGACTGCAAGCCCACATGAACACGAGCAGTAAAAATGATTCACCACAGTTCATAATGAAGTGTTTTGTGTCTCCTCATGTCGCATGGCGCCTCATTACTGAGCTGCTGCCCAAGGTAAGCACTATATACGAAGCACTGGGGTCAAATCTGAGAACGGCATTATATCTCATTTCTTTAATCAAACCTTTTGATCAGATGATTAGAAATTATGTTAAATGACAGAATAAGATCTAAGGCCTTGCTAGTTGGGAATAATATATCTTGATTACGTATCAGATAATATGAGCAATTATTTGAGCTTTTGGGAATGGGATTTTGTAATACTTTGTTTGATTATTGTTACGTAGCAGGTAGAAGAAGCCAAACTAAATAAGCATGCCAATCTTCACTGCCCGTAGGGAATTAGACTCAGGTGCAATGTTTTCTCACAAGGCTTTAATTCAGAGCGCAAACAGGGAATTCAACATCCCTGCTTAGCACCTTTGTGCTTATGGAAGTGCCAGTACTGACTATTTATCCTCAGTATAGCCGGCTCAAAGTGTTCACGGATTGCCGCGGGCTTGCACCTGGTTCCTTTGTGAGGAGAAATTATTAAACCTTGTCGCCTGCATTATGAATTGTCTTGCCACCTTCGCAATGTATGCATGCCAAGAGGAGCGAGAAACCTCACAAGTCCCGTTCCAGTCAAATGGCAGTCGTCTCCTCTGGTATACAGACGGCCAAAGGTCTCCCCGCAATCCTGACCCCTCATCTGTCTTAGTGGAGCTCTGGCTGCATGGGCTGCACTCCTCCATGCTATAAGCTGCCAACTGCTGTGTTTGCCTATGTTTGATAAATGAAAATGATTCCAAGTGTTGATCCCGACCAATGATGTCACTGTTTAACAGTCCTTGCTCAACCTCAACTGATCCATCTGCATCTGTGTCTCTACACATTTATGTAAAAGCGAGAGAGAGAGAGAGAGAGAGAGAGAGAGAGAGATCTCTCTCACATCTGTATACATTTTTGTGAGCAAAAGTTTTTATACTCATATTTTAGCATAGCAGAGATGCTAAAAAAGTAATCAGTCAGCAATACTTCATCACTGAAAATTAATGATGTAGGAAAATAGTTACTATAACTATTATACTATAAAATTATAACTTAAACTGACTAAATCATTGCAGTAATGTGAAATTTGCTTGATCAGAATAATTTGTCTCAAAGCCAGTGTCATTTGATGAAAAGCAGAAACCAAATGGAAAGAAAAATAAAAGTTTGACTCTGTTTGCAAAGTTTCTGCTTTAATTTAGTAGTTAAATAATGTACCATATAAAAAAACAATTTTAAGTTAAGGATGCGTTAAATTGATGAAATGTGACATTTATAGTGTTACAAAATATTTCTATTTCAAATAAATACTGTTTTTAACTGTCTAATCAAAGAATCCTGATAGTATCATGTTTGCCAGAAATATATTAACCATGTTTTAAACTTTGGTAATAATCATGTTTCTTAAGCACCAAATCAGGATATTAGGATGATATCTGATGGATCATGTGACACTGAAGACTGGAGTAAAGATGCTGAAAATTAAATATATTGAAATAGAAACCAGTTGTTTTAAATTGTAATTATATTTCAAAATATGATTTTTGATCAAAAATGGCATCCTTGGTCAGCATAAGAGACTTTAAAAAACATTACAGAATATTTCTGACTCCATTTATATCACTATGCTGTTATATTATCCTGGAACATTTTTTTTTAAACTAACAACTAGTCAACTAACTAACAAACTAGTCTACACTGCTGTTTTTTTTTCTCTACCACACCTTCCCCAGAACTGTCTTTAGCAACATCCCGATTGCAAACATTTAATTTACAAAAAGGGGTTATCTCTGAGATTTGCCATATGCTAATAATGACATTAAACTGTTTACCAGTGTTTACTTCTTTATGCCATTTACCCTCATATTGTTTACTTCCATATTCTAAATCCAGTAACGGAAAAAAAGAGCCATGATAATCTTTAAGGTTCAGCTGAAACAAGAACAACTGATCTAGAGAACGATTGTGAGCTGATGTTTTCTGTTCTCTCTCTCCCTCTTTCTCTACAATCATGTCCCAGCGTTCCAGTTGAAATACTTGACAGTCCTGCCATTGGCAGGAGTGACTCTAAGTGATCCGCAGACTTTTAAAGGCTGATATTTGTGGAGGCATCGCCACTAAAACTAGTGTCAGGCCCAGGGAAATGTTGGAGGAAGGGGTAATGGTTTCACTAACCTTGAACGTGCTAGACATCCCATTAAAGTTGTAGGGACAAGATGTCAAGGGAACAATCAGTGACCACTTAGAGCCACACAAAGCAGGTGTCAGGGTTCTTTCACATGTAGAAATGAGAATATCTCTTCAGGATATCCACTGGCGTCTATGAAAAAAAGCTGTGTGGTCAAATTGGGTGTCAACCACAGGTAAAGGCTTGACATTTGGAAGTGTGGCAAATAGGCAACACTCTTCTGTAGGCAGAAGTACTTTTGTCATTTGGTAAATGTGAGTGTGCTGCCATGATGCTGATGGGGTGAGTCCTATTAAAAGACTCTTTGGAAAAGGGATTCAAAGCACCATTGCTTTTGATGCATGATTTGTCCAGAAACGGATCAAAATCAGAGACGTTTTAAATGATGCTCTACTCAGTCCAGTCAATGAGTCTGTCTGAATTTAGCCTCAATTATCTGTCCACTCGATTCAAAAATGGTCTTTGTGTTAAACAGGCAATACCGATAAGCATTCACTGTCACCTGACAGCAGTTTATTAGGGTTTGACAGCATACAACCTTTTGGGTTAATTCACACTCAGGCTGTCATACCGATACACACTAGGTGTGTATGTGTATGTGTGTGTGTGTGTGTGTGTGTGTTTGTGTAAAGTAACCTGTTCACATGTCTAATAACTTGATTACTTAAATTTGTAAGGGAATTAATTATTATGGTCACAAGACATCGTGGTTTCTATATGTTGTGAACGAACCTTTTCAGTCCTTGATACAAAGAAAGCTTTGTTGTCTCTTGATTGGATCAATCTTTAATCACTCCTCTGAGTAGATGACGACATGACTGGCAGGAAATCGACCCAGAATATTGGAGTCATGTGCTGGGGGTGATTGGTATAGATACCTCATGATATTCACGTGGTGAATCCATAGCTTATGGGGGCCTGTTTCACAAGACAGAGACCTTACACATGTCTGACTGAAACAAATCAAAACCTGGCAGGAGATCCCATTCATAGTGCTCAATTTCAGTTTGTGAACACAGTGGTGCTTCACATTTACAAGAAGCAATCGACACACTTTGAGCTTTCATAAAATCGCATGGTCAGCATATTCACAAGGACTGCTTACTTAAAAAAAAAAAAAAGACCACATGTTTTGATGTAATAAGATATTATTTTTTAAGCTGAGCCTGTGGCCTGTTTTAATCCTGCATTTCAAGTGTGGAAGAGATAAAAGCGTTATTATTTTCAGGGTGGAGAGCTTTTGTTATTTTCTTCGAGGGCACTTTCTTTCGAAGAATTTGTTTACCATGAACAGAGATGTTGTGCTCAAGGACAATAATTAGACATTTCACAACCCCCTTAAGACCAGTAGAAGAACATCCCAAAGAGCATTTCTGCAAGCAAGCAATAAATATACAGCTGAAAGAAAGAAAGAAAGAAAGAAAGAAAGAAAGAAAGAAAGAAAGAAAGAAAGAAAGATCCCTAGTAGCTAAGACATTGCACATAATTTACACATAAATCACACATAAATAAATTTTATTACATTTGGATACGTTTAGATATTATCAATGGCTACTTTTTGTCTTTATCTGTTTTTTTGTTCAGTTGTTTTGTTGCTTGGAACATTGAAATAATAATGCAATAACTGACACTTTAAATCAGTCAAACCTATAAAAACCTTTGTTACCCCAAACTACATATAAAAGCCTGATCAGTGGCATAAAAGTAATCAATGCAGCTACTTAATTCTTTGCTACACATTAACGCGTGAACTTCCCCTTTAAATAACGCAAAATTCTGCCCTCTATGTGTATGACACTGCTCCCATTAAGTGCTGTTAGAAGTGAATGAATTGATTCAGCATTTCGACACCTCTGTAAGGATGCATTAAACTCAGCAAAGCGGTTTAATAAAGGATGTATTAATCTCGTGAAATAGCGAATTTTACTATACCAATATTTTTTAATTGGCTGTTAAAATTTATATGGGAATATGACACGCTGATCCTTTAACAATGCATTGGCGCAAAAACGCACACCTTTTGGACAAATCTCGCAACATGATTTATCAAGTGCCACAAATACTGCCTAAACAAAATACTGATTTTGTGCACTTTATTTACTGTACCAATATTTTAAATTGGCCTTTGAACTTAGCTTTATTGCATGGCAAAAAAAATAAATAAAAGCGGTACCGTGCCAAAGCACTGACAGAGCCTATTGATCTAATGGCATTGATGAGCGCTCCAAATGCAAACTTTGCATGCAACAATCAGGCAGCAATTGACAGCGCTCTGATCCAATGGCATACAGGCATCGTCAGATTGATAGTACTCTAGCCCAATGATGTTGGGGGATCCAGTGGGGGCGACAGTCATATTTCAGGGTGACCGTGCCACTCTTTATCACAACCCTGCTAAAATGTAGTGCCAGTATGTGCGCTCATTGGCGCGCCTTCAGCTGGTGGCACCCTAGGCGACCGCCTAGCACGCCTATGCCTAGAAACGGTACTGTTCACGCAAAGAAAGAAGGTGTAGCTTTGATTCTCGCTGTAGTATTGTTGCTGCCGCCGCCATGACGTGGAGAAGCTGTGTGTTTTGTTATGAAAGCAAAACTACTTTGTTTGGCCTTCCAAAAGAGGACACAATGTTGGGGGATCCAGTGGGGGCGGCAGTCATATTTCAGGGTGACCGTGCCACTCTTTATCACAACCCTGCTAAAATGTAGTGCCAGTATGTGCGCTCATTGGCGCGCCTTCAGCTGGTGGCACCCTAGGCGACCGCCTAGCACGCCTATGCCTAGAAACGGTACTGTTCACGCAAAGAAAGAAGGTGTAGCTTTGATTCTCGCTGTAGTATTGTTGCTGCCGCCGCCATGACGTGGAGAAGCTGTGTGTTTTGTTATGAAAGCAAAACTACTTTGTTTGGCCTTCCAAAAGAGGACACAACTAGAAATCAGTGGTTAAGTTGTATGTACAACACTATTCCAGAACAGTTCAACCCAAATATTCAGATGTGTGCAGCACATTTTGCGGAGGATGAGGACTGTTTCCTGAACCAGTAGCCTACAATGCCGGTGTCTGTTTCTATAAAGTGAGGCAGTTCCAACTTTGCAAGGACAGTCTGGCGCTTCTGACTCACAGCCTGTAAGTACATTTTTTATATTT
>NW_015537927.1:311892-313371 GCF_001515605.1 Sinocyclocheilus anshuiensis | reverse complement strand
CATAAACACATTTCATTACACCAAATACACAAAATAATGTTATTTTTAGCAATGTCATATGAGCCCTTTAATTCATGAATCAGACTGAACTGGTTCTGCTTTGCTTACTGATTCAATGATCCAGTCACAATGGTTAATAGCTCACTGTTCATCACAAAATCTTCATATGACTTTGAAAGACTTAGAATATAGTCATATGGACCAATTTTATGATAACTTTATGGTGCTGTTTTGTTAAGCCACAGTCTTCATTCTATTTCATTGTATCTAAAAAAGTGGCCAGGATATTCTTCAAAAATTCGCATTCTGTGCTTCACAAATGACAGAAAGCCAAACTGGTTTGGATCAACATGAGGGTGAGTAAATAATGACAGAATTTTCATTATTGAGTGAAAGTGCTGTGTAATTAGATTTGCTTGTGGTTCTAATACTTCAGATGCAACAGAAATCCACCAAACTCAGCAGCTCAGCATGAGGGGTTAAGAACTTGGCTTTAAGACAAAGCCTAACCCTTCAGCTAGAGGCCGCTAGCTTCAAACAGCTCCAGAAGTAAGGAGGCTACTTTAGTGGTGAGTTAAAACTAGCTCCTCTTATTATATTGGACAGGGACTGGTTTAAAGTCATGCTAGCTTAGGTGCTGGAGTGATAGATTTGTCTCTCTGCATTAGATTCAGTTGGGTTCTTCAGTTTGGAGCACACTGACACATGATGACAGTGTGGAGGTCAAGCACCATCTCCAGTGTTTCCTGTATCTCACTGGGTGAAAATCGTAGTTTAGACTCAATGTACACAAACATATACTGTATCCACTGTAAGAAATTAACTAATTTGTAAGGGAATTAATTATTATTATTTCATTCAGGTTTTGAGAGGACTCGGATCTGAAGATTCGAAGTCAACCTGATTAGAACTGATTCCAAATTTGATAATTTATACCTTATCTATCGTTCGTCCAGCGAGACGTTAGCATCCGTGTATATTAACAATTTTAATATCTGTATTCTCCCTGGCCACGGGTTAATACATGTTTTGATAAGTTATAAGCTACGAGCTAGGTAACAAGGATCTTTGGCAAGGTTTGACTTTAGCTCTAAAATTGTCTCTTTTGTTGACGGGATTATCAATTTATGTGTTAAACGGTCATGAGGTCCGGGCGATTCTGTCTCAGGAACATTTCCAGATACCATGTCTTTGTTCTGTTGTTTATTAGCTGGTTTATTTATGCTGAAGCCGGTCACGAAACACACTGATATTCTGTTGCTTAAACGAGTCTAGATGGGGGGGTGGGGGTCCAGTTATTGCTGTCCTAATGCTTGTCGACCCTGGAGGTGGTTTGGTAAATCACTCTCTCCTGGTGTTTCTTGTACAGATAAGCAGAGCTGGACAGGAACTCATTTGAGACAATTGGCAACTGGCTGACCGTGATTCAGCTTTATGGCTCTCAGATGGTAGAGAAGAGATGTTAGTTTACAGGTGGAA
>NW_015537927.1:306493-311489 GCF_001515605.1 Sinocyclocheilus anshuiensis | reverse complement strand
TGAGAAGAGATGTTAGTTTCCAGGTGGAATGCGGAGATTCCCTCGTTCATTTGTGTGATGTTCGCAAATGCCTTACACCACATGCACTGCACACACATACAACATCCCCAGTTTTTGCTAGTCTGTCTCGGATATGATCTTAGTTACTGCAAACTAATACACAAACTTAAAAAGACTTTTTACTTTTAGTTTTTTAGTGTAATTCATGTATTAATGATGTCCAACAGTGAACATTTATGCATCATTTTTGAAACATCTGAAATATCATTGTCTGCCACATTTTGATTGTGGTGGAAATGACATTTAAAATTTTTTGATTGAAATGTTTCCTCTTTCTAAGGCAAATTTTATTGGAAGTGTTTTATATCCTAAAAACACAAAATGTTATAATATTTCCATATCGGAATAATTTCAGAAAATTACACCTTGGTTTCAATTCTTTTCACTAGAGATATTTACCTTTTTATCTCAAGTAAACTCAGCACTGGTACATTTGTCTCTTTGGTAACTAAGTTTACTTTATTAGGGTCAAAATGAAATAATGTTCACATAATAAATATTGAAATGGTTTATGTTTACTTCACTCACTGTTTAGATTATCATTGTTTTAAAACATCAAATCTGTTAGTTTTAATAAAAATCAACCCCTGCTGTGACATACAAATGCCCGAAGCTTAAGAAACATGCTTCAGTCCACAATATAACAAATCACCAGTAATTTAGATTAAGATTAAAGATGTCATTTAGAAGAGTGCAAATTAAGAATGATGTGAATATGCAAATGACAGTACATATGCAAATGTGAATATGCAAATAACACTGACTAAACAAAGAGCTGAAAACATTAACTATACTCTCACACACAAAATAACTCAAATGAACCAAAATAATTCACTCTATAATGCAACTGTCTAAACAGTACAGAGAAAAGTATGGTTGATTTCCTCCTTGTAAGATACAAAAGGATATTATCAAAATAGTGTTATGTTAGTAGTTTTTATTCTATATATTTTCAGTTTTCATTTTAGTTTAAGTTCTAGTAATTTTCTATGTGCTTTTGACATTTTATTTTTATCTCGCTTTAAAAACTATAAACATTTTATTAACTGAAAAATAAAATCAGTTTTCATTTAATATTTCTATTTTATTTTAAGCTTTATTTCAATAACCAGAAATGATTTTAATAGTTTTAGTTAATGATACGACCAGTTTTTTTTTTTTTTTTGCCAGTTTATACTGGCAATATTCCTTGAGGTGAGCTTTTTTATGAATGTAAATTCCTCTATATAGGCATATAAGTCTTGGCTACAAAATAACTGTTGGCATTTTCATCACTAGGACAGATACAGTTCATTTAATAGCAGGGCATGCTGTCACACTGTATAGGGCAAGTTGTCACAAAATAACCTGCATTTAGCTCAGTTTAACAGATTGTAATTGTACTTTGGACATACTGAGACAAAGCCCTTGTGACAACCTTCCTGTGTGACAACTAGCCCTTGTCCCCCAATAGTAAGATTATATAGAGCAAACCATTAGAACATGGTAAAGCTATGGCCTTATAGCCAGAGCTTTGACGTATAGAGCCGTTGTGCTCATGCACAAACTTTAAGTTCAAATCAGTCTTTTTAACAATTAATTTACAATATTACATAGCAAATCTGAAAAGGACTACACAGGACAGAGTATACAGTTGGTTGATTCCTACATAACAACCAGCAAACCATAGAGCGAAATGTATTGTGAACTGGTGTAGCATTTTGCCGTGGGGAGCAAACACTGCATCACATCCCATTAGGATCTACACATGAAATACATGTAAGGTCACACCTGTCATGGCTTCCCCCCTCCCCCCTCCTGTGCACAGGTCCTGCAGAATGAATAAACATCTCCTAAAGACTGCGAGTTCTCAGGACGCTGAATGACGGGTTCGGATCTTATCTGGGCATCAGGACGGCTATGCATTCAGACCCCCAGCCCTGAGCTAAGCTCATTATGTAAAACACAGCACGGCATGAGGGCCACATCCTGGTGACTAAACCCACATTGATGATGCACTTCATGTTTTGAAACATCTATTTTAAGCTGACTCTGTCTGCAGCTCTGCTCAGAGGACAGACGTCAGGCGCAGAAATCTCCTGTGACATTGAATCACCCCTTCCTGGCTGCTTTGTTTACGTCCCTCCACAACACAGGTAGCCCACTTTTGTTGGACTATTTCTTTCTGGAGACAAGACATATTGCAAAAGTTGCACTTGAAGTCTTGGGGTTTTAATAAATAATACCTTATACAATATCTCTAAGCTAATAATGGACCTGAGATCCTGTGGCACACATGGTGCATCTATATTTTACTAAAGTTAAGGGAAGAGAATCACATATACGCTCCATTAAACGCACTCCAACACGGCTGAATTTTGGTTGTGCAGAAGAAACATCCTTAAAATCTTTAACTATATATATATTCATGGAATATTGTCCAATTAATCTAATTTGTAAAGTAATGGCCTAAATGATTAGAAACAAACTAGATATAATTTCATTGGCTGCGAGGCAACTTATCATTCCAGCATTGCATGTCTATTTCATTATAATTCAGAAGACTTGCTCGGCGCACTCGAAAGTAATTGAGGCAATATTTTAAAACTGTAGCGTTAGCAGCTTTTCTAAGATGTTTTTAAAATGTGATGATTTGTTCATGCATGAGTATGGAGGATTTTCTCGCTTCATGCTCTTGTATCAACAAACTGATGGTATGCCTGTTTAAATTCCTGCTTAAATTTCTCCCATAGATGCTAATGAATTCCAATGAATATTCCCGGGTTTATATTGAGTCAGATATGATTTCTTCTAAACTGTTTTCAGAAGTAAAGACTGACACTATGAGTTAATACTGATTAATTATTGGCCCTCTGTGGATGTTTCTGCAGTGACAGGATGACCTGGATGAATTAGCATGGTGTGTTTAACATATACCTCTTGTGTAACTCTTTCATGCTGATGCACTCTTATAAAAAGCAGCAATCTTAATGAGATAATCTTGTTTAAAAAAGTAAAACAAAAGCCCAATATCTTGGAAATACTGGTCAAACTGACCATCAGAATCCGTCTACTCAGTAAGTTTTGCATGAGGGCCCAGCTGAACTTTTATCACCTTACTTGTGAGTTGTCTTTGCCCCCATCAGTAATGGCTGTCCCTCTCAGTGCTTTCCTATCTCAGATGGCTCATCATCCACGCCACGCCAAAGTGATTTGCCATTAACCTTGCAATTGTGATGGACTTCTGTGGCTAGTGGCTGAACCCCAGCAATTTTGTTTGATAGGAAAATAATGAGTGGAATCCCTGTTGTAATCTTAAACAGTGGGGGGAACATTTGCAAGATCCACAGGCTCTAAAACACTTGAATTACTTGACAGGGTACACTTCACTGAAAGCCACCGTTTAAACCCTGTGGAATAGGAATGTCAATCCCAGTTTCCCCAAGTGGTAGGCAGCTAATTTTCCTCTCAGCACAATTATATAAGTCAATTTGCGTGAATACGAACAGGCAGGAAAAGAATGAACTGTTTTCTGTTGGGTTCACTTATAGCATTACAAAATCGACTGAGACAAAAGCCCTCAAAAAAACTTCTATGGAGGAAACTTCTATTGTACTTTTAAGTCACAAAGTACCATGACAGGAACAAAACAGACATTTTTATTTTGTTTTTATTTATGGAAACTGGTGTGAATTTTTTGTTGGCTAAAAGATCAACAACAACAACAAAAAAGACCAAAAACTATATATTTTTGTATTTTTACTATTAAGGATTGTCCCATTCACACTTAAAAGGCCTCTTTGTAGTCATAAAGCATTTAATGAGTTCACTAGATGATCCAGAGCTTCAAACTAACTGGTGATATAACTGGTAAATCTCATTTACACAGAAGCTGTCTAGCAGTCGTCTCTACCATCAAAAATTCATAATGTTCTCAAGAAGAATCGTGTTTAATGATTATGTTCAATTTTCTTCATTTGATATATTAAATGATATAGCTGAAACAAAATTTATGCCAATTAAAAAAACAGTTTATACCAAATTCATACAGAACAGAAACGTATCACTGAAGCAAAACTTCAACTATTAGTACTGTTAGGTGGGTAACTTGGATTATTACCTTAATATTTCAGTCAGTATTTTACTAAACATTGATTTGGACTTGAATATTCCTTCTGTTATCTTAGATGATTTGCTAAGAACAGTAAAAATAATGATATATTATATATTTTAACAGCTTTTCCCTTTCAAATATTTTTTCTTTAAAGGATCTCTTTAAAAAAAAGTCGCAGTACCTTTTTTCGCTTCTCATCTGACAGCACACAGACAAAAAAAAAACATTGCAGTTATTTTCACAGTTTACTCTTGTTGTTTTGTCCAAGAAATTGCTTTGCAGTAAACTCTAAAATTGCGTTCTAGGAAGACAGATATTGAGTCCAGGTTTTTAGCTTTCTCACAAACAACTTGTTTGCTCTGAATAAATCACAGAATTTGTTCAAGGTCTGACTAGATAAAACTATTTTCTAGGGCTTAAATTTGCCAGTTCGGTTGATTGCACTGATGAGTTTTCGCCAGTGGCCACAATTTAACACATTATATCATCTAAATTAATTTACTTTAATTTGCACTCTGCCAACATCACATTTAAATTGTGCTCTAAAGTTAGGCCTCTGTGGGGTATGGCTGTGTGAAGCGTGTAACTAATGTTCCATGAAAACGTCTCAGGTTACTTATGTAACCATGGTTCCCTCAGTAGGGAACGAGACACTGCGTCCTCTAGGGGTCGCTATGGGAAACGCCTCGTCGTGACCCGTGTCTGAAGCATACATTGAAAAAACACCAACTCGTTGGCCGGCGAAAGCCATGACGTCACTACCGGTGCGACTATAGTATAAATAGGCGCCGGGAGCACACATCATTCACTTCTTCGTCTGAAGCTTGCGTCCGCAGCATGGCA
>NW_015537927.1:304971-306418 GCF_001515605.1 Sinocyclocheilus anshuiensis | reverse complement strand
CACACTTACCACTTATGTGGATTTTAGAAAGTGGGCAAAGCATAACGTGCACACTTACCAGCTATGTGGATTTTAGAAAGTGTAAAAAGACTTTACGTGCACACTTACCATAACATGGATCGTGCCTCAGCAGAGGCGGGTCCTGAACCGCGGGAAGCAGATGGCTGCCCCTCTTTACTCGAAAAGAGAGACAAACGAGAACGGAGATTTTTCATTGGAAAACACTCGCAATGCACACAGATTGCCCCCTCGAGGACATCGTGTGCATGCTCTTCGCCCAAACAAAAGACGCAAACCCCTAGAGGATGCAGTTCGAAGTTCCCATGAAAGGGAACCACATCGTCTGAGCTTCCCTCACAATGCAACTTCCTCTGGTTATTTAAATCCATCAGTGAGTCCTTAGCTGTCAGTCATGTAGGTCACGAAGGAGCAGAATGTCTCTTCTGTAACCTGCCAAGCAAACTAGATAAAGCGAAATGTTTCTGATAAAACCAGAATATTTAGTCTCAAACATTTCAAAAAGGTGGTTTGGATGGTTATTTTTTTCAGCTGTACTTTTGCAGGTGTGTACATCTTGCTGGTTTTTTTATCCTCTCGTAAGTCAAATTAAACTTGTAAAGCCTGTAAATTTGTAAGCAAGGCATTTGGAAAGCTTAAAAAAAATAATTGGATGCTTTTAAAAAGACAAAACTAAATATAAACTCACTTTGGCTATTAAGATTCTCCTTTTCTCTTATTTTAAAAGTTTATTTAGTCATCTACCCGTTCGTTCTTACAATTTCTGACAGCCGCATCAATAATGGGAGCATTTGTGCTCGGAGATCTCTTGCAGAAATGCATCCATTGCTTTTGGTTGTATTGCACAGGCTGTTTTTGTATGCCGAAGAGCGTCAGCCCACCTTGGTCCTCTGGGAGCCAGTCCTGTTTGCTGTGTCTCTGATGTAAATGTCAGGCTCTATGTACGTATGTTGCTCTGTTGTATTGAGCATGAATAGCCTCGGGGGAAGTTATGTCACTATCGATCTGCAGATATTTTCTTCACACTGATGTCCTATTCTTTCTGAATGCAGTTTCAACACAGTTTCAGCACTCTTGTCGGAGGTGCTCACAAGGTGGGCCCAGAAAGAATGGTCTAGAAACCTGGGCATAGTTAAAGAAAAGAACCAGCAGGAGCCCAGACCCACTTTGGGGGCTCGGTCACTTCTAAGGTGGCTTAATAATGACTTAAAATAAGACAAAACAAGCTGTAAAATTAACTAAAACAGCTAAAAACTAAGACATAAAATGACATTCAGAAAATGTAAAATGCCATGGATATTTATTTAATTATATAATTTTTCTTTAGTTATGTCAAGCTTTACCTTGTCATGTAAATCCATTGGTCATAAAGAGGGTGAACCCTTAAGAAAATTCAGTTCTGGAAACATCTTGAATTACATTTAAAAAA
>NW_015537927.1:296617-304961 GCF_001515605.1 Sinocyclocheilus anshuiensis | reverse complement strand
AGCAGGAAAGTAAAACAATGATATCGATCTAACGGGAAACATTCCTATAGAGACTTCTCAGGACCTTTAGCAAGTTCTGTTCAGGACCCCTTCTTTTGATGTTACAAATTGATTTGTCAGTGAGGGGAAGTTATGAAACGATATAAAAAACCCTGTATGTACAAAAAAACACGGGCATAAACTTTGTTAATTTTTTTTTTTTCCTTATGTAAGCTAAAAGTAACCATTTTAAACAAACAGGCCTCTTGTGTATATCCTGAGTGTTCCCAAACTCCAGCAGTCACTCACTGCATACAGAAAGCACTGGCTCTCTAAAGAGAAATGCACATTAAACTTAAAATGATCTCATTCCAACTGAGAATTTAAAGAACATTTAAATTGGCTCCCATTATCAGAGTGACTCATTTCTTGTCATCACCAGAATTCTCACCATAGTGTCAACCCAAACTGGCTGTCTAAATGTACATGGTCCCATTGAAATGGATAATGTGATATATATATATAATAATAACAATAATAATAATAATAATATATATATATATTTTTATATATACAGATAAGATTTTATTTTTTAATAATGGGAAAAGAGGGAAAATTACCAATGTCTACATTGGTAATATTATCTGCTATCTAAGAATTATGCGTGAGATACCCTTCACAGGTAATGCACTAATATATTCAAACATTCATATGAGTTGGTCCTTGACAAGTTATTAAAGATAAGGACTATGAGGAGTCCCTCAGGATTCTAGTGTCATCCTTTATATTAATGATTTCCTGGAGAGAGAAACTTGTTCTGCACAGAATTCATCTTGCCAAAACTATCCTTTGTTTGATAGACATCCTCTTTGTTCCAAAGAGTTTGCATTTGTCATCCTCCAGCAGCACAGGTAATGATCAGACTGCATGATAATCATATCCACTGTCACTCCAAAAAGTATGACATATTATACATTACTCCATTTTTCTTTCACATGAGACACTTTTTCCCATTGACAATAGACTGTGATTGCATGCCCCCCCTGAAGGATGGATATTGAGCTGAAACTTTAGCTGATACTGGTAATTATTAACTCCTGTGCTCAATCAAATCTTTTATATTTTAATTTTTTTTACAGAAATTCATCAGTGGTACATAAGTCTGGTGGGTATTGTAGCTTTTGTGCCCAGATGCAACTAAACCAAGCTGCATAAAACAGCTTACACCAGACTAGTTTGCTACAGGTCTGACCAGGTTTGCTGGTTTTAGAGTCCTCTGACAAGCAAGACCATCTGTACACTAGTTCGGACAGGCTGTTACAATGTTCTGCCAGTAGGTGGCAAAATTTAAAGTGTGCATCTAATGGACACTTTAATATCTCATGATGCCATGAGAGAGGATTTGTGAATGGTGGTGAAACAAAGCAAGATTTTGTTTTGGGGGTGTACTAGAACATGCTCTCATGCTTGGTCTTGATGTTGTTTTGGGGGAGTACTAGAACAGGCTCTCATACTAGGTTGTTCGAAAAACCCATTATTTTTCACATAATTTACATTATTAAAATACCTTCCTCCCCAGTCTGGCACAAACGGCTCTATTAGATCCAGGTTTGATGAAGGCCTGCCTTCAGAAAAACAAAATATGTTGTGTTTGGTTAGCTGTCCCAGTGCGTTGTGATTGGGGAACAGCTTAGACTGTGTTTCAGTACTGCCCCGCCCCTTGCCAAAGCAGCAAGTTCCGTCTGCTCCGGTATAGTTAAGGATGGCATCAATATTGCCATATGAATTTCAGACCCTGAGAATATTGAAAAAAAGGATTGCGCAGAACCTTTGCACGCACAGATATTGCAAGACATATTAGAGTGGTAACGTTATTGTTTTTTTGGCTAAATCACATTTTAGATACAATGTCAACAACCACTTAATGCTCAGGAACAGAGCAACAGGAACAGAGTTAAAAATAAATTGCAACCACTGTTTCCTGACGTCGTCCGCTTTAGGAAGGCCAAACAAAGACGTTTGGGCACAGGGGTGAAAAAAACTGCGTTTCTTCGACATGGCGAAAACTTGAAGCTACAGCAGCTCTTCTTCTTCTTCTTCTTTGTTTTCTCTGATGCACTAACTCTGCAGCAGCACTTCTTCTTCGTCCTTGTCTTGTCTGATGCACTCAACCAAGCGTTCTAACCACGACCTCGCCCCTCCCCAGCCCCCAACCATTTGAATTTCCGTAGGCGGGAATTATTTTAATGATATTCTAATGGGCCGCTTTGTGACATCACAAAACCCCGGAAAGCAACGCTGTAGTCCAAACAAGCCGTTCATTGTAGTTCTTGAAAAGGGATTTTTTAAAAATGAAATATCTCCCGTTGGAGTGGACTTTGAGATAACTTTGTAGATATTTTTATGCCCAAACATACACACTACACACTGACTAAAATTCAAAAAGTGAAAAAGCATAATAGGACCCCATTAAGGGTGAGTGAAGGAATATTTCATTCTGCTGATTCATTCAGAACACTGATTCTTTCAGGAACAAAAAATTATTTGCTTGAAAGTGAGTCACTAAATCTTTCATTAGGAACAAAGCAAATGACTGTCCTTAAGAGTGAATCATGCAATCTTTCAAACCAGTGAATGTATTTTGTGAGTCACTGATTAACTTACTCAACTGGATCTTTCAAAAACCCCTGATTCATTCAGTATCAAATCACCTTATATATAAAACTTATATATTTAGCATTAACAAAAAATCATTAAGAAAAAAATTAAAACATTAAGACTTAAAAAATGATTGCACAACCACCCAGAAAGCTGCAATATCAACTGAGAATGTAAAATCCATTAAACAAAAGAAGAAAGAAGTGTCTTCAAAACATTTGAGCTTCCATGGTGACTCCTGGATTCAGCGGTCTGTTGAGAATGTCTGTGTTTTTCACTATGAACATACTCTGGGTTGTCTGAAATTATTTCCTGATGCATTTTCAGAATCAATAACCCTGAGTAAGAAAAAATGTGGGTTCATCAACCCAGAGTCCAGGGTTTATGTGACGGTAAGTTAACCCTGCTTTCTAGAATAACCCCCAGTTAAATGTAGAGTAGGCAATTTCGGAGAGGCTAGCAATAGCAAGCTAGCTTTGAAAGCATAAGATCCCACCCTCTTTGCAAATCACTCTCCAAAGCCACGCCTCCTCCAAAACACATGACCCAAGGGATATGATTGGATGAACATTTCATGGTCCTATGCCTTCCACAGATGATATAAATATGTATAAATACATTTCAACAACTTAACTCAGTGATTGCTATCGGGGTGTGAAGAGACTTTCAACCAGCATAGCAAAAAATTTTTTTGAACCAAATCACCTACCCTGCCTTTAATTCTGCATTATTGTTGTTTGGAACTATTTTCATTTGCTGAGCTAAAACAGGCAAAGTAACTGGCAATATTGTGTCTATAAGTCTTATTTATTCAACTATTGTATAAAAGCAATATCACACTCACGATTGTGTTGGTTTTCCAAAAGTGATTACAGCACTCTTGTTCGTAATATTGCTTAAATATTAGCATATTAAGTGAACTGTTACAATTACAAAGGCTAAAAAACAGGACCATCACATCCAAAACTGCACCAACAGGAATATAACAAACTAAGCACACATTTTCCTTGAACTAAAACAGCGTGACAACAACACTGCACAGTTATAAGTGTGCACGTTATGCTTTGCCCACTTTTCTGAAATCCTGTATGGTAACGGTTAGGCGTTATTAGCCTCGTTCCCTTTCTCTGAGTTGGTTTAGACCCCTGTACCTTGGGTTCAGGTATTCGGCCAATCACAACGCACTAGATAGCTGGCCAATCAGAGCACACCTCGCTTTTCAGAACGATGAGCTTTGTAAAAATCGACGCGTTTCAGAAAGGCGGGGCATAGAGGAGAAATAATAATGTACAGTATGTGGAAAATAATGTGTTTTTTGAACCTTTAACCGCATAAACACATTTCATTACACCAAATAAACAAAATAATATTCTTTTTTAGCAACGTCATATGACCCCTTTAAGTGACTCATAATGTTTACAATGTTTAAAAAAGCTTAATGTTACAGAATTTCATTTATTTGATAAAAATGTCCAGCAGCATTGTGACAAAGAAAAAAAAATCTGTTCTATTGTTGTTTGGTTGGAGTCTCAAAATCTTGTTATGCTTCATTTTCATCATAATGTTATCTAGTTAACATCTAGTTAACCACTTAGTGGCTGAAGCCACTTTTCCATAGAAGAAGAGGCATGCATAATTAATGGTATGATAATCATTAAAAATATTAGGTTATTGATGCCACTCTATACATAATCTATAATTGCTTATTTCTTTTTCATAGAAAATGGCCTGAGAAGTTAACACCCTTTCTTGATTATCCCCTTTGATGAGTTCTCAAGACTAAGTGCCAGGTGCTGTACCATATCCAGACAAGCTGCAGTTTCCCTGCCAACAGTGGGCAAGAGAATAATTAACTCTGCGTCCCAATTAGAGAGACACAATCCTGGGAGAGCATTGAAAGACGTGAACCAAATAAGGTAGAGTATACTCAACAGGAGTGGCCCGAAAGGCCCAGATAAATACATTAGAATGAGAAGGAATCAGATAAAAGACAGTAAAGAATAGAGGGCAAGAGGGACACAAATCTAAAGCAAATGAAAAGAGGCTGATGGGATAACAGCTCTCCAGTAATGACCATTTCATTTATTTCTGCCCTCGGTTTCGCTTTCAAAGAGCTCTGCGATTACGATACGAGCTTACTTACTAAACACTGGGCAGTAGAAACCATATTATATACTACATAGTCTACTAAAATATAGTAAGTAAAGCAGTAGGCATTATTACACAATAAATTTTGTTTAAAAAAGTCACACTGCATGTTTAATTACGTTATAATCTGGGAAACAAACAAGGTTGTTTTGCATTTCACCCAATTTGGGCTAAAATGTATTAGGTTTTGGCAATCGGACCTAGGGAGTTAAAAAAAAATATCACTGAAAACTGAAGGTCAAGTCGAATGCATTGCATTGTGGGAAATAGTACTGGGTATGCAGTAAATGTGTGTGTACACTGCTCATTTTGGAAAGTGCTGTAGGTCATCTACACATTCACATCTAATTATACTGTACATACTAGGGCTGAACGATTAATTGCATTTGCAATAATATCGCGATATCAAAAAACGCGATTTTTCAATCGCAGAGGCTGCGATTACACTTGGTCATGTGACACGTGAGAGTAAAGAGGTGTGTTCGACTTGAAGATCGATCGGTGTATGACATCAAAGTACAGCGAGAGAAAGCATAAAGGAGACGTCCGCTCTCTTATAACTCTCGCAGTACTTTGATGACACACACCAATTGGTCTAAGCAGCGCTGCTTCAAGTCTAACACATCTAAGCAGTTTTCAGAGGAAGCATCAAGTTGGCACGCTACAGTGTTGCCAAGTCCGCGGTTTGGGGAACCTCTCCAAAAAACGTGTATTTTACCCCCTGGAATGCGATTTTTACTGGTGGACCCCCTTCTAAACGCGATTGGGCTAGTTTTGAGTAGCAATTGGGTGGGTTTTGTTGTGAAAACTTGGCAACGCTGGCACGCTACACGCGCAAATGTTTGAAAGCGTATATAACGAATATGAACGAATATATACGAACGAACAGCTAACGAATAAACGGGCCATCAGCAGAAAAAGAAAAGAAATAAAACAGTAAACAGCCAAAGGATGTAACTTAGAATGGGAGATGGATCGGTTTGTGAAAGGGAAGAGAAAAGCCATAGATGAAGTCGCACAGACCCAGGCAGGTGCTGGTCATTCAAAAGCTAAATTCAAAAGTGGTCAGCAGCCATATCACCCTGCAGCCCAAGACTGGTTGCCCACTAAAGCTAAGCAGGGTTGAGCCTGGTCAGTACCTGGATGGGAGACCTCCTGGGAAAACTAGGTTGCTGCTGGAAGAGGTGTTAGTGAGGCCAGCAGGATGTGCTCACCCTATGGTCTGTGTGGGTCCTAACGCCCCAGTGTAGTGACGAGGACACTATACTGACAAAAAGCACCGTCTTTCGGATGAGACGTTAAACCGAGGTCCTGACTCTCTGTGGGCATTAAAAATCCCAGGATGTCCTTCGAAAAAGAGTAGGGGTGTAACCCCGGCATCCTGGCCAAATTCGCCCATTGGCCTCTGACCATCATGGCCTCCTAACTATCCCCATATCTGCTGATTGGCTTCATCACTCTGTCTCCTCTCCACCAATAAGCTGGTGTGTGGTGGGCGTTCTGGCGCAATATGGCTGCCGTCGCATCATCCAGATGGATGCTGCACACTGGTGGTGGTTGAGGAGAATCCCCCCTTCTATGTAAAGCGCTTTGAGTGCCCAGAAAAGCGCTATATTAAATGTAAGGAATTATTATTATTATTATTAAATGCAGAAAATATGACGAGGCATATCTTGCTCTCAGCTTCACTCACTGTGTCTATACCGGACGCTACAGTTGTCGCGTCGCGCCGCAACAGCTCTACACTGGACGCGACAAAGCGATCGTTGCAAATCATTTTAACTTTGTGTCAGTATGTCATAGATAGAACAAGGCATCAGTTTAATGTCAGGGTTTTGTCGCGTCGCGTCGCACCGCATCCAATGTACACAGCGTCATTGATTATAATGGGTTCTACTGTATTTTGCCGCTCACATCCAGTGTAGACATGGTGTTTAATGTCGTTGGTGAGGAGGAAAGCCTGTGTGTGTCCTATGCCTTAGCGGACAGCATGAAACCCACAAAAAATAAATAAATAAATAACAGAGAGAATAATAATAATAATAATAATAATAACAAAAACTACAACAATAATAATTAATAATAATAATATTCTAAATAATTATATTAATAGTTATATTAATATTTTTATTGCTAGTATATCTATATCTATATATATATATATATATATATACACACACACAAAATATTAAATATTATAAATATACATGTATTTTAAAAGTTGCAAATTTAATTTAACATTATATCAATAATAATTTATTTTAAATTGAAAGTTTATTTACATATCTAAAACATTACAGACCATAATTTTGAAAATAGACAAAATAAATAAAGAAAAAAATGTATATTTATATAATAAATATATATAATTTATAATATATAATAACATATAATTTTTGAAAATGTTGTTACATCCTGAAAAGTTTTATTTTGCAATAATGTTTGGCTGACTGTGCATTATCCCCCTTAATTTGGCTTCCTACCAAATAAATAAACTTAAAAAGTTGGAATTGGAGTTGGAATTACTTTAGTAAGTGACTGAGGTTCGTAAGAGGCATAAAACTAGCATAAGTATACAAAAACATCAATTATATAATTTAGCTGCCATTATACAAAATACTTGACAATATAATGACGCAACTGACCAATCAGAATCAAGTATTCCAGACATACATGCAATAAATAGATAAAAAGCAAATGCTGGGTGTGAAATTGTTTCTGCTCTGGTTGGAGTCAGCCGGAAAAACGTACTCCTGCATACAAGCCCCAGTGAGGGTGCACTTTTGCCTCTCTGCAACCTACTGTGGGACAAGTGAATAAGGAGTTTAAATTAGCCTATGAAATGTCAAGGTTCAGGCCTGCAAAGGTCAGACTGTCTCGCTCGGCACAATGAGATGCATTTCGATCAGCCACAGGGCAAAACGGATAATATATGAGAGTGAACAAGAGACCGCGAGTAAACTAACTCTACACAAATTATACAATTAAGTGTTAAATATATTCTAAACTGGAAGAAGATGTGCGTCTTACAATGCATGCATATGTTTTACAATCTCATGTGCACGACACCGAGTAGATTTTTATAGGTTTAAAGGGGGGCGCGACCAAAAAAGTTTGAGAACATGGTCTAAAGTTAACACAGCGTTTAAAAAGTGCAATCCACATGTTTACATATGTTTATTACAGTGACTTTGAATTACCTAAAGTAGTGTGGTAACGCAACAGATTTGTTTATTTCTGCAATCTACTTTATTTTGTGTGATTTGTTACTGACTTTCATATTAATGTTTACACCAGGCTTATTTTTTAAATTAATTATTACATGCTTACAAGGTTGGAAGTTCAACAAATCAGTCAATATACTGTGATTGTAGTTGTTAAATAAAATGTAATTCATATCAATTCATGCATCACCTAATTTCATCGTAACATATAGGCCTGGCTTACAGAACATTTATGTTTAATATATCTAATATTGTGTTGGTCATACTATACAATGATTTATAGCTTGTCTTTGTTGAATAATACAGAACATAAAGAGCTTTAAAAAATAATTGCA
>NW_015537927.1:281004-296031 GCF_001515605.1 Sinocyclocheilus anshuiensis | reverse complement strand
AAAGGGGGGCAGATTTTTTTATAGGTTTAAAGGGGGACGCGACCAAAAAAGTTTGAGAACCACTGGTCTAAAGTTATCAGACAGTGTTTAAACTTTTACATATGTTTATTACAGTGACTTTGAATTACCTAAAGTAGTGTGGTAACGCAACAGATTTGTTTATTTCTGCAATCTACTTTATTTTGTGTGATTTGTTACTGACTTTCATATTAATGTTTACACCAGGCTTATTTTTTAAATTAATTATTACATGCTTACAAGGTTGGAAGTTCAACAAATCAGTCAATATACTGTGATTGTAGTTGTTAAATAAAATTGTCATTCATATCAATTCATGCATCACCTAATTTCATCATAACATATAGGCCTGGCCTACAGAAAATAACATTTATGTTTAATCTATCTAATATTGTGTTGGTCATACTATACAATGATTTATAGCTTGTCTTTGTTGAATAATACAGAACATAAAGAGCTTTAAAAAATAATTGCATATTAAATCGCAATCGCAATATTGGTAAAAAAAAATCGCAATTAGATTATTTTCCAAACCCATTCAGCCCTAGTACATACCATATACTGCATCAATAAAAAATAGTGGTTTGTTAGTATTATATTCAAACATTGCCAGTGAATACATATCCCTCTTGACAAATAATACATTGAACTTTTGGAAACACATCAGATTATTTTTAATGAAGAAATAGACAGTAGGACCAAAATAGCACACAACAAATAAAAGAGTTGAGGAAAAGGTGATTTAGCCTGATTTACAAACACCCAATTAATGCCACTGAGAGAGAAAACAAAATCAATTACAGTATGTAGTAACTAATCATGAATTATATTGGCAAAAATCTGCTTGTGAGTTATTTATTATGGTAGGCCTCTGGGGTGGCCTGTTTTAATAGGGTGAATTGTCTATCTTGATTTAGTAAGATACTTTCTCTCTTTTTTTAACTGTGTAAAGGTGATACAAAATCCAATTAACACTAAATCTCATCCTCGTGAGATATTTAATGGGGTAGAAAAACTGCATGGAACAGGACCCAATTTATTATAATTTGAGCATAAAGGAAAGATGGTTGATTGTACATTGTCATTTTTAAATATGCTCTATGTGATTCCAGTGCTTGGATGAATGTTAATGATTAATAATAGCTTGCATATTAGTTAAACCTGCCATTGATTTTTAAGAAAGAGGAATGAACTCATTTATGAACTCATGAATTCAAGTTAATTTGTTGAATTTGTTGCATGTTCCTGCAGCATTGCCCTCCAAGGAAGTATTAAACCACAAAATACACTCAAAATAATGTATAAAAGTCTCTTTAAAATTAATAAGAGTATGGCTTACCTGACAGCTAACAATATATTGGTTCAATCTATTACGTACGTGCCCTCAAACACCTCTTTATTTAAACAATGTTTTATGAAAATGAGTTAATAAACCTGACTACACAATCAAATGATAGCAAGAGACTACAGAAGTACAATATCACTGAGTTTGAACTTAACCTGACACCATTTGCAGGATTCAGGCTTGTTTTGACAGATCTTTACAGTGTTCTGAAGGATTGAGGTGACAGATCTCGTTTTACCTTATATTATCTGGCTCGCACCTGCAAGCAGCCGGAGTTTGGCCTTAACATCTCCATTGTCAGCGTGTAATGTGATATAAGCTGGGCAATTCACAGCAGAACACAAGATTGGCAAATCCATGGCAGACAGGAAGTCAATATCTAAACAGCAGTCAAGCTAGGACCAGCCGCAAAAGGACCAACTTGGAATAAGAAAATATTAGAAGGCAAAATGGAGGGCATAAGGAATTCCAACAAGGTATTTTCACTCTGATTCAATGTTAATTGCAAATAATGCTATGTTAGGTCCTCAAAAAATCATGCTGTTTTTTTCTATTCTTATTCAGCTCATCAGCCCATTGTGATTTAGAGGAGAGCAGCACATGCTCTGACTCATTTAGATCACCTCTCATCAATGTACTGAGGCAGAAGCTCACACAGCCACCATAAGTCATCAGTGAAATCAGTGGCATTTATTATTTTTTGGATTGCATCCCTGCTGATTTCCATGATAGCGCAGCTGTGCTGCTTTTTGTTCTTTTTGGTTATGTTTTTGGGCTGGGCGAAAAAGAAAAACAAACAAACAATCGATTCAGAACACTGCTGGACCATTGGAAAGGTCGTTTCTCTTTAGACAGCCCTCATACTGAACAACCTGAAAACACTGAAAATTGACCCAGCAAGTTAATCCAAAGGACCCCAATTTAGCCAGCTCTTTGAAATGTTTTGCGTGTTCAGATAGGCTGTCGATTTATTAGTGGTGGGGATTTTTCAGTGACTTACTCTTCAAATCACAATGTTACACCCGTAGGTGGCGGCAAGTGACCTTTATGAGTGAGTGATCGCGGCATTAATTTCATCAATTCTTGAAGTCATAACTAAACTAGTATAGTAACTGCCTTTGCGAATGAGTCACTGCATCATTCACTTAACCAATTAGTTCTAAAACACTAATTCATTGAGAAGCAAAACACTCATAAATTTGACATCTAATAACTATGACTTAGTATCTATGACTTAGACGTTTTATCTAATAATTATTACTTTTTTTAAATCTCATAATTATAATTTAGTGTTTCAAATTTGTTATGAGATTAAAAATCTGAATTATGAGATTAAAAACAACTACGACATCAAAAATCAAAATTATGAGATACTAAGTCATTATTATCAGATAAAAATTCTAAATCATGACTTAAAATGTCACAATTTCAAATTTATCTTATATTATCTTATATTCTATGCCATAATTATTCCTTTTTAACTTATAATCATAACTTAGTATGTCAAATTTGTCTTTTTATGTTGGAACTATGACTTTTATCTCATAATTATGACTTACCAAAGCATGATTTTTTTTTTCTTATGTGAAAGAAATGGGCTTCCCACAGGCTCTTATAGTGACAGTAAATTCTTAATTAGCTATATTAACTGTGTACATTAATTATTTTCATTTTCCAACAGTCAAAAGCAGATTTTTAATCTAGAAATATCAGTTTCCTTCATGTTTAGCTTCAAAACTAAAACTAATTTTCCAAAACATGTACAGGCTTCACAGCCCTAATAGGACTGCAACAGACCACAAGAAAAAAATTATGAATTAAACATACACCACCTAGAGAGCTGTAGACTAATGCAATTGAGAAAACGTCCTCTCCACCATCGACCCAGCTTGTCTAGAATTCACCTGCAGTGCATCCTCATCCTCTTCATTTAGTCAAGCCTTAGTCTATTGATATCATCATTTCTCTCACTTCACCAGAGGCTCTCCAGAATCATAATTATGACAGCACTCGGGCTCGGCCTCGGATTGTGCTACCAAACGCTGTCAGTAATAGATCATTTAACGGGCCTCACTCGCTGTGCTCCACTGCAGCCAATCAGATGCCAGAACTGTGTCAGTCCCTGCCTCCAGGCTAAAGCTCACCTCTTCAGACTGACATTTATGGGTTTGAGACGGAGCCTGGAGGACCATCACGACTAAGACGAGTCTTAAAGATGGACTCCGTATGAGTGGGTTTTATTTAGTTCTGTCGAAGGGACCTAAAGGCTCGGAGGCAACAGCTGTTCCCGCAGCTAACTGTGACTAATGTTGCAAAGCTGTGGATGTGGAAGCGAGGAATGCAAAGCCCTATACCTTCTGTTGTGATAATCCTACAGCAATGCTACAGTACAGTGAGTGATGATTTGTGTGGTGTGACTTGTTGTAAAGGAGGCAGTATGCAATGCATATTGATTGATGAGCTCAAATGTAAATCCACCAAACGAATGACTAATATATTCCTAAACATTTGCATGTTTTTAAATTTTTATGGAACATGTCATGTTGCAGCCTTGGTACGTGGGTTAGCATTTGACCAGATATGCCTATCTAGGTCAGTGAAGAAGCGGAGGAGTTCCCATGGCAATGTGGCCGTGTAAATTTAGTCATCGACCTGCGTGCGCCTTTCTGTCTGCCACTACCGTTGAACTCTGGCTCTCATTCGTTTGTTTTGAGGACAAAGCGTGTGTCATCATTGATGAGGTGGTGGATGTTATCAACACAGGTGTGTAGGTAATATCACAGCTGATTATTCTAAACTCAGAGGTCGTATTTGCGGATGCTGTAATGGCTCGAAAAATTCCCATTGTTCTGGACCCGTGGCCCTCAGAGATTGTGACACACAGCTGCAGTTGTGTTTCTGACCCTGCACGTTTCTGGGTCAACATGCAGTTATCAGTTCTGTAGTTCTGGCATAAGTGAGAGTACAGAACAGCATCCCGCAGTGCCTCGGATAGTGTAGGCGGGTCTTTTCTTACTGTGGCTAAATATCCAAGTTGAGTCATGACCTCCAAGTCTGACCCAAATGCAACAACCAACACATTAGTAAGTTCTGAAGCCGTACGCTCTTATGTAACCCCATCATTAGAAAGCGTGACTAAATTCAATGTGGTACAACTGTGAAAGATATTACTGAGGGAAAGCGACTGAAATTAAATCTGATACCTGTAAGGCAAAAGAATCCTTCAAGTCATTTGATTTGCCTTTCTTACTTAAACTGAAAGAATATCATAGTTTCTGCAAGTAAAATGTCTTTTAAATCACATTAGAGTGGAGAATCATTCATTTTTTGACACAACACAGGGTTTTTGAACAGGTTGTAACACCTGTATGATTTCTCTGATCATTTTGGAACGGGGCAGCCAAGATTGGTTTTCTTACAAGGAAATAACATCAAGACCTTGCAGAAGGCTATGGCATGTTAAATCCAATTTACAAACTGGGGGAAGCTAATGGATTGTACAAAAAACAAAGGAAGACAATCATTTTGGGATTAGAGAGCCTCCTGTCAGATGCATAAATACGTCTATATAAATCATTCCATTCTACATCCATAAAACCAATCATGAATAGATACAAAAAAAAAAAGCGTATGAAAGCACAAACCATCAGTAGAGACACTTTATGCCAAGTTTCCACTGGCAGGTCCACAAGCTACCCGTGAGGTAACAAAGATCGGCAGGTTTTAGGATGGAAGCATACATAACACGCTGGGAGATTTGAGCGGGTGCCGTTGGAGGTTAAGCTGATTAAGACTCAACCGGGTCCAGCACAGGTATTAAAACAACAAACAATCAGATTTTGACAATAAAATCTCATTAAAAAAGGTAACTATTTTATATTTTGGCAAATTGGTGGTGATGCCGAATTCATATTAATCTGCACGATTTGAGTCTTGTGAAAAAAAATACAATAAAAAGTAAGCGTGAAGGTTCAGCTCTAAACCTAACCTTGAAAAGCAGATCACACTAATACGCACAAATTTAAATTCACCACTAATTTGCAAAAAGTCGAATAGTGAAAACATGATATTGTCAAAAAGTCTGAATACGAATTACCATGAGAGTGTTAAATTTTTCATTCATACTGTAAGGACAAAATGGGCATTGTCTTGAAAACTTACATTTCAGACATGACTTATACAGTCATTTTAGACTGATACTTCATAGGACGTCATAGGTAAGATATGACTGTCAAATGATCACCCAAAGGAATGGGCTTCCGCATCTGCCAGTCTTTCTTGACAAAACTGACGGAGACAGCAGCTCCCTGAAATATAAATATGTACTCTGAGTACCTTAAGGGTCAATCTAATCAATAAGCCTGTGGGAGCTCACTGTCACATTAAATATGAGGCCGGAATGCTCTTGCTAAATAAATGGAAGGGAATGTCTCCGATTGGCTCAGTAGGAGTTCAGACTTCCCAGAAGGGGAGAGAATTGACAGGCGGTTACCCGTTAATTCAGAGATCCTTGTCAATCACTGTTGGACAACAAATACATCACTCTTATTAGAACAGCACCAACAAAAAGCAGTAAAATGGATTTAATCTTAAAAAGAATATTTCACCTCAAAAAAAAATCTGTCATTCTCATTCTGTCATTTATTTAGTTTCAGGGTCATTAGATTCAAACCCTAACCCATATGTTTTTTGTTTGTTTGTTTGTTTTGTTTTTGTTTTTTATTCCACTGAACATAAAAGTTTTGAAGTGGCTCTTTTCAAAAAGTACCACAAAATAGCCAATAACACTCTTAAAAATAAAGGTGCTTCACGATGCCGTAGAAGAACCTTTTTGTCTAAATGGTTCCATAAAGAACCTTTAACATCTGAAGAACCTTTCTGTTTCACAAAAGGTTCTTTGTGGCGAAAGAAGGTTCTTCCGATTACAAAAAGGTAAGAAAGAGATGGTTCTTTAAAGAACCATCTCTTTCTTACCTTTTTGTAATCGGAAGAACCTTCTTTCGCCACAAAGAACCTTTTGTGAAACAGAAAGGTTCTTCAGATGTTAAAGGTTCTTTATGGAACCATTTAGACAAAAAGGTTCTTCTACGGCATCGTGAAGCACCTTTATTTTTAAGAGTGAAAGCCATATAATGGCTGTAGCTTGAGAACAGCTCTCAAATATGGGGTTTATGGTGCAGGCTAAATGTCTATAACATCAAATGTTCTCGCATATCTCATGATCAAATGTCATGATGTCCAGTCTGGTGAAGATTTTAAGTAAATATTGGATACATTTCAGCTTGTTCATCACACAAAGATATTGTATGGCTTCAGAAGACTTGGAATATGCAGCCAAAGTCACACGGTCTATATTGGTCATTTTTTAGCTTGACAGACCCCTTTTTTAGGAAGAAAAAATATTGATTAATATTTCTCCTTCTCTTCAAAAGAAGAGTTTAGAACAACATTAGGGTGAGTAAGTAATGACATACATGCTGTAGACTACCATCCAAAAATGTGGCGTTGGCACAGTTCAATGTGCAGATTTGGTGCTCATAAAGCATTTCTTATCAATATTGAAAACAGTTGTGCTGCATAATATTTTTGTGGAAATTGTGATTTAAATTTTTTCAGGATTCTTTGATGAATAGAAATTTATTTAAAATATAGGTAACACTTTATTTTAAGGACCAATTCTCACTATTAACTAGCTGCTTGTTAGCATGCATATTACTAGCATAGTGGCTGTTTATTAGTACTTATATAGTACATTTTAATGCCTTATTATGCATGACCATATTTTAGATCCCTTAATCCTACCTAATCATACCTAAATTAAAAGCCACCCCATATCTAAACTTAACAACTACCTTGCTAACTACTAATAAGCAGCAAATTAGGAGTCTATTGAGGGAAAACTCTTAGTTAACAGTGAATATGTGTTCCCTATTCTAAAGTGTTACCAAAATAGAATTGTTCTGTAACACTGTAGAAGTTTTTACTGTCACTTTTGATCAGCTTAATGCATCCTTGCTGAATAAAAGTATTAATTTCTTCTTCTTCAAAAATGAACTTCTACTTTAAAAGTATACATCATCCTTATCATTATAGTTTTGCATACATATGAGCAGTTGTTACAGAAATAATACAGAAATATTTCAGAGACATTGCAAAAAACACTGCGGCTAAAAAAAGAGGCATATGTGCAAGCTGCAAGTGGCAGGAACTCCTGTGGACAGCGCATATCAGTGCTGATTGCAGCTCACAGTACTTCCTGATTATGCTCCCATGGGCTGACAATGGCATGACTTCTCCTGTAGCATCCTTCTTTCTGAAGAAAACACCTGAGTACAGTTCCCTACTGGAGCGGAAACCGGCGTGCGCCAGCCTTTCCGAACCCCTGCCAAGGAGCACATATGTCCGCCTGTTTGCTCACTAGCCAGACCTTGAGGCAAAGGGATAGATATCAACATGGAGTTTTAGCTGTATTTCTTTCTCTATTTTTATAGGTCTCCTATGCAGCCCACAGAAAAGTGATTCACAGACAGAAGAAAACGTTCGGTCATACAGAACACATTTCACTGGAATGCTGCTGCAGAGTCTGGTCAAGAATGATAGGTCATGGTTGAATGAAGCTGGACATATTGTTTTATACTGTCCTCAAGACATGTCTGCATCATTATATTGAACTGTATCTTTATAACTGAATCAAGGGATCTGTACTAGGCACTGCATCTGAACAATCTGAAATTGTAATATCACATTACATATGCAATTTTGACTTTAAAGAACTGACAGTGAGCCCAATACTCAGTGCTATCTATCTATCTTATCTATCTATCTATCTATCTATCTGTCTATCTGTCTATCTGTCTGTCTGTCTGTCGGTCTATCATTGGTTGCTTGTTTGTATAATTATAGACATTTAGGTAGTTTGAAAATTTGCAAACAAACAAAAAAAAAACGCAACTTTTTTTTGTTTGTTCTGTTGTTGTTGTTGTTTTTACAAACACAACAAAAAGCAACACAACAAACACAAAACCAACACTACAAAACATAACACAATTTTTTTGTTTTATTTTGTTTTGTTTGTTGTGTTGTTTTGAACAAAACGCGACAAAACAACAAACACAATGAAACACAAAAACAGTGCAACAAAAACAAAACAAAAAAAAAACACTTCATAATTTAGAAAGAATAGAAAATATTTAAAAGAATAGAAAATACATTGGCTCATATGCAATTTAGTTCAAACTCCTTAAGTTGACAATCAAACACTGGATATGCATTTAATTTAATTTAATTTAATTTAATTTATTTATTTTTTATTTGTGTGTGTGTGTGTGTGTGTGTGTGTGTGTGTGTGTTTACTTTTCTACTTTTTAAAGTTTTAGGCCCTATTTTGTACCATACTTGTGTTGCAAGTGCAAGAGGCTGAACAGAGATAAACATACATTACAACAGACCCACTTCGATCACATAAAACTTTTCATTATGTTGTTTTATATTATAAATTCAGTGCAGCTCTGACATCGCGGGTTCAATCACATAAGCAAGTGTTAGCTCAATGTTTTTATTTGTGTGTGTGTGTGTGTGTGTGTGTGTGTGTGTGTGTTTACTTTTCTACTTTTTAAAGTTTTAGGCCCTATTTTGTACCATACTTGTGTTGCAAGTGCAAGAGGCTGAACAGAGATAAACATACATTACAACAGACCCACTTCGATCACATAAAACTTTTCATTATGTTGTTTTATATTATAAATTCAGTGCAGCTCTGACATCGCGGGTTCAATCACATAAGCAATTGTTAGCTCAATGTACTAAGAGCATCTGGGGAATGCAGATAGATGGCTAAGCAGGATTGGAGTGGATGCTTGACATTTTGTAACTCCTGGGACAGTAGCCTGTGGCACGTCTGTTCTTTAGTCTGTGGCTCAGGATTATTCTCTTGATGTATTGATGCCACATAGTCATTGCTTTCCTTGTGTTCTTACATTAACATTATAAGTTATAGATCAATTAGAACACAGAGAAGCCACAGTACAGCCATAAAGACACACAGTCCTCCATAAATCTACTTTGGACCCAGAAAGACCTTTTGTTTTGATCAAGGTCTGTGTCCTGCAGGGTTGCAATGTGTCTGTAAATTGTTACTTAGAAGCTCGTAATTTTCATTCACCTGCTATGCTAAACGATAGAGTCGCACAATTCTGGGGTGGAAATAAAGAAGCTTATAGGCTTTACCTAGCAGAGGCCAACCATAGACAGCCAGTTTGGCAAATCCCTGCAAATACAACATCTGTGCTAATCAGGTTGCAGTGGAGGTTATGCTGCATTATTGGTCCTATCCATTAGGTTAATAGGATTTACACTGTTATGTTAGCAGACTCTGCGCTGTCTGCTATAAACTGTGGCCTGTAAGGAACATCATGGACCGTATTTGCATTATACAAAGCCCAGAGTGACACCTTCCACTAATCTCAGAAACTTTATTACTTCCATTAAACTTAATGAAAACATATAGATTACTGCATTTGAAGCCTCCAGGTATGAAACCCTATCAGGATTGAATAAATCAAGACCATAAAACATTGAGAATCGGTTTATTTTCCACCACTTATGAGTTCCAGCCTAAGATTCATACAGTATTGGAGTTTATCAGCAGGTCTCTTAAGTGATCAAATTACAATAAATGTCCAAATTTAATTTTGTTATCTTTTGTTTGACAGAAGTATCTTTCAATTTTTAATCAGGAAAATCTAATTCAAAAGAAACTCATTTTGTGAAGTCAGCGAGAAGATAAAGAAAACGACAGTCATTGTCTTTTTAACAATACTGGAGAAAGTATAAGGATAACGCTGGCTATAGAACAGCTATTATTTGCACATCATTTATTTATTTTTTTCTAATTTCCAAGAGCCTCATTTCATTTTCAAAGCATCAATTTTCTCTACTTTGACCTCATTTTAATTGCTGTTTTTGCCATCCCTTGTTTCCACTCAAGTGCAATAATGATATATTAAAATTATGGCATAAAACCAAACTTTTTGGTAGAAGCCAACAACAATTTTTTTTTACTGACATTCACTTGTTAAAGAACTATATTTGCAAAACAAACTGTGAGACCTTCCTGTGACACAGCTGATTTTTCATGCCTGTCTGACCTTCACGGAAATGCCGTTGAACATCAACACGAGTATAGTCCAAGTGGAGAAGTAAAAGTTTTAGTTCACACTAAAAGAGACAACTTTCTAAACAAGAGACTATTCCCTTCCTGTTGACTCTCAGTCTTAAATGTTGATCTTTTGAGCCTCCTCATCACTTGTCATTCAAATGTTCATCCACGAGGGGCTGAGCTGGTGGATTGACAGGCGGCACTTAAGCATCCGTGCTGAGCCCATTTCATGTGCTTTATTCCTACACGTTGATTATTAATAGAAAAAAAATTAACTACAACTCAACTCCCACAAACTTTCTCTTTCCTTTTTCTCTATATCTTCAGTTGCCGACACCCTCTACAGTACACGAGTAAATTCAAGGCATTGCTGAAGAACTGAACTTATGAAATGCCAGTATTTGCAATGGATATGAGATCACAGGATTCTTATTCCAAGGCACAGGACTGTCTTTTACCACATTTACATGCAAGGCCTCCTTTGTCCAAACCTCACAAGGCTTGCAAGTTGTTGAATCTAGATTCTACACAGCTCCCTGTGACAATGTCCTTGTTTTCAATGACAGTTTAAATGGTGGAGCGCTTGTCTGATTGTCCAAGGTTAAGATAAGATTGCCAAGGCCAAAGCAACCAGGGCTCCTTTGGATCAACCACTAATTGTTCACCTTCAACTAAGACTTGGACTAATCAGTCAGAGTTATTTGTACACGAAGGTGTAAACTAAACTAAAATTATAAAAAGTTACATTAAAAGTAACTTAAACTTTTTAAAAAAGGCTGGTCTGCCTCAACGGTCAATGTCAAAATGATTGGCAATCAAATCAAAGAAGGCAGGGGTTACTGTTCACAGAAACCATGCATGATTTCCAGCATTGTGCTTCAGTTTTTAACGGTGAAAGAGTGTGTGGTATAGCTAAACATAATTTGTCAGCTTTTTTATGATAGCAATGTTAAACAACCAACAGTAATACCCAGTGATGAAAACTACTATTTTTTTACTTTCATTTTTTTGCCAAATTTTGCAATTGTGAATTAAAAATATAGGCTCTCATTTACATGATTCATGTCATTCATGTAATAACTGAATGCGACGAACAAGAAGCATTTCTCTGTTTTGAGTTTTCAATATATTAGTCATACAAATAATACTGAATAGCTGTATATTTTGTTGTCTTTATTTCTAAAGTCAGTTTAAATCAGTAAATCATTTTATTTAAACTAAATCCTTTATTTACTTAATTCATTTAAATAAAGGCCAGTTAAGGTCCAGTTTTTCTTAGTAATGTTAGTTTTTATTTTTATGTTTTAAGAGTTATTTGTTCGTGCAAAATAGGCTATGCTGGTCCCCAATGAAAAAGTCTAATTTATTTAGCATCTCTCTCTCTCTCTCTCTCTCATTACAAATTATCAGGATAACAATTTCAGTGAAAAGTTCATGAATTTGTTAGTTTTGACATGGATTACTGAACTCGACTACATGAACAGGTGTTGGCCTGCCATTATCAGTCAGCATGCGTGACAAGGTTATTCATTCCAGCATATAATAATGAAATTAGTTTTACAATAAGTGTTATAAAACCTTACAGCGAGTGACAGACCGAGAGATCTCTTATGCAATTCTGGTAAGGTGATGTTAAGAACAAACCATTTGTTCAGAATACTTCTTCCTCACCACAAATAATAGAGAATAGAGAAGAATGACATACAACCGGCTTGAGAATGACCATAAATAAAGTGACGCTAGCCACAGTATGCATCTTTGACAGTTTTTATATCCATGCTTTTTGACAGAGAATGTCTCATGAATGTCTCAATACTTCATGGTCAAATGCACACATAAAGCCAAGCAAGGATTTGCTTTGGTTTTGCTAGCCTATTGCATTTTTATGAGTGTTCCAATAAAAGTTTAGTCAGGCTCCATGCGGATGAAATCCTGGAATTTCCCACACTCACGCAAGACAAACAAACTCAGAATTGAGGTGGGTATTGAAGGATTTCAGATATTGCAAGGACAAATACGAAATAAATATTGATTGGGTGCACATGGACATAGTCTGTATTCTGTTAAGATTGTCTCTGTTGGACAGAGCACTGCTTCTTGTTTATCCAGTTTTGCAGGTTGCAGGTTTTTTAATTAGAATTTAACAAAGCCCTTAGAGAGTAATGCATTCTGTTATAGCACAGCAGAGGATTCAGGATAGGGCTGGAATTAGTTAACAAAAGAAGAGTGTTAATTGTAAGGTTATTATTAGAAGATCCCAATTAAATGTTTGAACATTCTGAAATGTTGTTAAACATTCTTCTGAGAGCCTTATAATATTAGGAGGGTTATTTTTATGACAGTGAAAATGCAATTTTTAGTCATAAGAATAATATAAATAAATACTGAAAAAGAAAAAAAGAAAAATAAAGAATGATAAACCCTATATGGCAGACTTATGGTGTATTATTATCCCCAAGAGATTTTAGCATAAATTTGCCCCAATAATCACTATGATTTTTCCTTTTATATTGTTCTTAAAATCCTGTCATTCTCATTGTCGGAGCCAACTGTGCAGATCTCTTCATAAATTATAATTGTGTTTCTATGCATAAATACAATTATGTATCTATAAACACTTCCAAATAAATAAATAATTGTAATAACATAATTAATGCCACTATCTGTACAAATTACCACTGAGGAAATACATTAATGCATTTCCATTGTGGCACAGAACAAAGCTTTTTTTTTTTTATGTTTTGAAGAGAAAAATAAAATGGCATGTGGCTAACAAAAAGCATGTTGGTTTCTTTAAAGATTTGCTTTTTAATTCTGACCATGCATATTGTTGTAGGTAGGTACTGTATGTAGGTATTCATTCATTCATTCATTCACTCACTCACTCACTCGCTCACTCACTCACTCACCCATTCATTCATTCATTCACTCACTCACTCACTTATTCACTCACTCATCCATTCATTCATTCATTCATTCACTCACTCACTCATTCATTCTGAATAACAAGAAAGTGAAGAAAAATATGTTGGCAGGTTGGCAACACTACACCATAGAGAGAGAAATACAATACCTTACAGGTTTCAAATACAATCTTTTCAGACCACAAACAAAAATAAGCCAGATGACTTTGTATTATCACATTCAAATTCAGAAGAGCTTTTCCCAAAGCTCAGAACCATTAGAATCTCAAGACAGCCACAAGAACAGCTGGTCTTGTGTTGTGCATGTAAATTGCATTTCCATTATGTTTAATCAAGATGTTAACATTTCACACCCAGCATCCAACATCATCTTATTGAGAAGAAAAGCAGTATTCTTCATTCGGCTCACATTACTGTGATTTATTGAGCAAACATATAGAGTCAAATTTCAGATGGTCTGCTTTTTAAGATGAGCCAGACCACAACAAAATGTCTGCCAAGATATATACTAAAGCCAGATTATGTAGAATTCATGTTGTAATATTAGTATGCAGAATGTGCCAAAAATGCTTTTAAATGTCTCACTCAGCATCTAAAGAGGGCTAGACTGGAAATGAGGGTTAAAAAACGAGGGCAATATTTCAAATAGCTTTTCTTGAGCTGAATTAATTTGCTTAATTATTTAAACATTTTTGCTGAATGTAAAGTGGCCATGACTTAAAATGCGCCATCACTGTAAAAATAACTAATTTAGATTAAGTTTAAAATGCTCTCTTACATTATGACAACTTAAAAGAGTGCATAGCACTAAACTGTTTAATATTGCATATTTCATCTAAAAAAAAAAAGTGCATGGAGAAATCAGTGTTTATTGTCTTAAACTAACAACAAAATCGCCTGAACATACACAAGGCAAAGTTCTCATGAAATACTATTCCTCAAGATCTGGTACATGAGACATGGCAAGGGTAACAACAACCAACTGATCGGTGTTACTAATGGCGCTTTTCCACTGCGTGGTACGACTCGGCTAGGCACGGCTCGGCACGGCTCAGTACGGTACGGCACGGCACGGCACGGCTCGGTTTACGTTTCCACTGCAGTTCAGTACCGCTTTAGAGTGGGCGGGATTATTCACATGTCGTTATTCACATGCTGAATCCCTGACAATTTTCAAGCGACAGCTGAAAACCCATCTCTTTCGAAGCTACTTGACTTCATCATAAAAAAAAATTAAAAAAAATTCTCTCTCTTTATTTATTCCTTCTCTTTCTAGCTTGTACTTATTTGAACAATGTCTAAGAACTTGGTATTACAACCACTTCCTGTGTCTGTTTGCCTCTTTAAGAAGAATCGCTTTATGTATCCCCCAATTGTAAGTCGCTTTGGATAAAAGCGTCTGCTAAATGACTAAATGTAAATGTAAATGTAAATGTTATAGTTGTGCCGCCTCTATTGTCACGACTCCTGAAAAATGTTTTCATTCCGCGTCGCCCCATCAAGCTCTCGCTGGATCCACTCCTCTGCTATCAACGAGAGGAACGTCTGTACTTCCTCAACAGACAACGGGAAAAAAAAAAAAA
>NW_015537927.1:263357-280717 GCF_001515605.1 Sinocyclocheilus anshuiensis | reverse complement strand
CTATATATATATATATATATATATATACATATATATATATATATATATATATAAAGAGAGAGAGAGAGAGAGAGAAGCTTCATTGAGATATGTGTGTTCCTAAAATCTGTAATCAGTTTGAATAGCAAATAAACACAAAAATATTCTTCTGCACCATTTACTAGATCTAAGAATATATTTTACAGTGTAAAAAATGTTTTAGAAAGAGGGAGAAAAACTGATTATAAACTCATGAGGGATGCCCTGCATCATGACTGGCACAAATGGTAATTCAATGTGAACATCACAGCCTAGGAAAGTGTAATTATGGGCATGTGTTCAGCCTGCAGGTGTGTGTGTATGTGTGTGCGTGACACATCAATTCACTCATGTGGCAACAGACGGCATGTAAGTGAATGAGCGAACATGTGCTGTAAATGAAAAAAAAGAGAGAGAGAGAGACAGAAAGAAACGAGTACAGTACGTATGTGTATCTGTGTGTGTGTGCTGGTTATGCTCACTGACGCATACAGTGAAGCAGTGTTCACTCTGGGACTATGTCCAAAACCTTCAAAATATTGCCTTGTCAGACCGTATACGGAGACAGGAAGGCTTCAAGTCAGGTTTGAATCTAATGCTCGCATTACATCCTGTCAGATGAGATGCCTCTATCAGGTCAAGTTTTTAGAAGGAAGAACAGATCCTTCGCTGCCTATGATATCTAGGGCCCTTTGAAATCTGTTTTATTTCCTCCCAAATTCTTTTGTTTTTCTGGATTTTTTTATTTTTTGTAAAGTTAATTTTAGTTAATTATTCGAAATAATGAAACTTGTACAATTTTAATACAATTTATTAAAAGTTTAACACAAATTACATTTTTAGAGCTCTATGAAATCTATTTTTTCCCAAATTCAGTTTTTTCCCCAATGTATAATATTTCTAGATTCAGTTTGAATAGTTTAATTAGATTTTAATTATCAAAAGGCATGTCTAACCAATTGAATTCATAAAACTTTAAAAATGTAATTATTAATTCAAATGTTTACAATAATAGAGCCCTATCTATTTAAAAGAAAAATACATCTGTGTTCATTTTTTCTGAATTTATGATTTAATATACATTTATTCCAAAAAGGTGGTAATCAAATGAAGGCATAAAAAAGAAACAATTTAATGAATCTTTTCAAATTTAATGAAAGTGTAAAAATTCCTTTTATTTTTTGAGCAAACAAAGCAATTTGATTAAGTTTACAGCTCTTCTTTAAATTATTCATCCAAAATATCCCAGATTCCGTGACATTTCATGTTATACTGTAAATTCCATTTTTATTACTGGAATTCGTTTGTGTTTGGAAATCATAGGGCCCTAGATATCTCAGACATATCCCAAGATATCCCACAATCCTGTGCATGCCATTTGGCGACTGACTGAAAGAATAAAAAAGTCAATGTCATCAATGATTCTATTTCTACCGAAAAATAAAAACTATTAAATATTCACTTGCTGCAATGATCTCAAAATCTCATTTGAATTTGTTCTAGATTTTCAGATGCGATGGTACAGTGCCTGAAAACCAGTCTGAAACCAGTCTTCATGCAAGAGCGACTGTCTGACCGGGCAGCTGCCGTCTGTTTGGAGCTCTGGATCCATGCAGCCCTAGGCCTAGACCTGATTCATGGCATCTCTTCTCACACCTGCAGGCAATCTTCTGACAGCCTAACTAGGCCACAGCAACAGATTGAGGCGTACCCCACAACCTCTTGTCATTTCATAATAACAAGTGCTGCTCGGCTCGGCAGAGCTCAAAACAAATCTTCACACATCTACTCTATCATGTGAGCCCATACCGATTTTGTTTTCAGGTTACATATTTGTATGCAAGTCATAGACATACTTTGCATCCATGAGACAACTTGCTTTTCTAACACATGCGATGTGGTTCTACAGTGCTGTAGCTTACAAGAAACAACAATATTCCTGACGCGCAAACTGAAGAGCATAGCGCTCGCAACGCCAAGGTCATGGGTTCAACAGAACAATATATTTTATGTTTATTGCAAAATGTAAATATATAAGAAGTTTGAGAGCAAAGGAATTCCACTGTTGAACGTGATTATTTATTAAGAAAAAAAAAGTTGGCTGATGACTTCAACAAAAGCATATACCATTGATTATCACCCTCATTGCTCACCATTGGTCTGTCTTTAAGTTATTGTTATAAATCATTTTCCCTTTGGAGAAAATGAATGGGAATTTTACTTCTGGAAAAGAATGTTGCACTTTACAACACATTTTCAATGTTGTTATGGCCAACTAATTGTTAAAAACAGCTTCACAGTAATTTAATGTTGATGTTGTCGGTTCATCATTCTCAGCTTTTAAAGGTCGCAAAACTGAAACCCTGCCGTTTCAATAAATACTGGAGATGTTACACTGTGTTTAGGAATTTTTATTACTGTCTTTGTAATATTTTTCGAGTCCAACGCACCTGCCTGCAGCCATTCAGGTGTGCGAGGGGTGTTTATATATTATCCTGTATTGTTTCAAGATCTATTAAAATGCTGGATATATTTGTCTCAAACTCTAACAACTCAATACCACATAATACCTTATTGATTTTGCGAGAAGGCCTTATGAATTCTTAATTAAAATTTCCAATTGCATTCTCTGTTAAAATGCGAGCATGTACGTGTTTTCTCACTCTTTATCACCAGATGTTGCCGCACTCCTTTGAGAAACCTCAATACGTGTGTGAGTGTGTGTGTATGTGTTTGTGTGTTTGTATGTGCTGCAGATCATGCGGAAACTGCTCTCGCCCACATTGACATTCACCCCTGTGCGCCCCTGCTGTCATCCTGTCAGCATCGTCACAGGCGCTGGCCCAGCCAGGAAAGCTCCCAGACAGACAGACAGACTGGGCAAATGGGAGCTGTGGACTTCAGCTACATAGCAACGGCCTTTCACCAAAAGCCCTGCTGACCAGTATCCAGCACCATGTCAACCCTCATTTTAAAGGTCGCAAAACTGAAACCCTGCCGTTTCAATAAATACTGGAGATGTTACACTGTGTTTAGGAATTTTTATTACTGTCTTTGTAATATTTTTCGAGTCCAACGCACCTGCCTGCAGCCATTCAGGTGTGCGAGGGGTGTTTATATATTATCCTGTATTGTTTCAAGATCTATTAAAATGCTGGATATATTTGTCTCAAACTCTAACAACTCAATACCACATAATACCTTATTGATTTTGCGAGAAGGCCTTATGAATTCTTAATTAAAATTTCCAATTGCATTCTCTGTTAAAATGCGAGCATGTACGTGTTTTCTCACTCTTTATCACCAGATGTTGCCGCACTCCTTTGAGAAACCTCAATACGTGTGTGAGTGTGTGTGTATGTGTTTGTGTGTTTGTATGTGCTGCAGATCATGCGGAAACTGCTCTCGCCCACATTGACATTCACCCCTGTGCGCCCCTGCTGTCATCCTGTCAGCATCGTCACAGGCGCTGGCCCAGCCAGGAAAGCTCCCAGACAGACAGACAGACAGACTGGGCAAATGGGAGCTGTGGACTTCAGCTACATAGCAAACGGCCTTTCACCAAAAGCCCTGCTGACCAGTATCCAGCACCATGTCAACCCTCACCACAGAAACCAACAGTTCCCACCACCCCCAGGGCTCGCACTGTCAAACAATGGCACAAAGGCCCATACAAACAGCCATACAGGCACATAAAGTGGCCCCAGAAAGTGGTTGGACACTTCAGTCACACTTAACAATGAATGTCTTTGCTTTATGTAATAAAATCAAACCAAGAAGCATTAATTTATAAATATATATATACAGCATAAACAAACTTGACACTCTAACTTGATCTTATTATCTATCGAAAACACCTCTTCTATAATTTTACATTTTTATATTAAAATGTATTTTGATATTTTTCAGAGATCTTTCAGAGAACATAAAGTCACACAACTGATATCATTAAAAACACTCCCTCATTAAAAGAATTAAATTCTTGAAAAGAAATACTTATTTTAAGCAGTCTGGCATAATCTTTTTTATTATTTCTTAGGAAAATAATCTATATATATTAAAAAAACTGATTCACTTCTTATTAATACTACTATACTTTCTTTGATATTTTTCATCTACTGCCACGAAAGTATTATAAAATTTTAATTGTAACTTACAAAACAAATACAAAACAAATTAAGTTTGGGGTGGACAAAATTTATTTATTTATTTACTTTATGTTTTTGAAGGAAGTCTATTTCTTTGATTAAAAATACAGTAAAACAGTAATATTGTGAAACATTGTTACAAATAAATTACATATTAAAATAGAATAAATAAGAAAATATTTTTTAATCCTGTAATGGCAAAGCTGAATTTTCACCAGCCATTACTCCAGTGTCCCATGATGCTTCAGAAATCATTCAAATATGTTGATTTGGTGCTCAAGAAACACTTTTTTATTATTATTTTCATTATTTATTTAATATTATTTTATTATTTTCAAACAGTTGTGCTGCTTAATGTTTTTGTTGAAACTGTGATACAAACTTTTCAGAATTCTGATGAATAGAAAGTTAGAAATATAAAACTTTTGTAACATTATAAATATCTTTATTGTAACTTTTGATCAATTTAATTCATCCTTGCTGAATAAAAACAACAACAACAAAATCTTACTGACCCCAAAAATGTTGACCAGCAATACAAGTGTCCAAATATTTTTTGGGACCACAGTTTAAACCACTGTGAAAAACATGTTGGCACAAACATGGCTAGACAGATGCAAATACATAAACACACGCTGTGGCACTGGCAAATCCAATGATAAAGCCATTGCCAAAGCCAGACACACCTGAGTGCTTTTCCATCACCAAGCCCTGTAGTTGCTGTTTAAATTCAACACAAAATACAAAAATGAGTTGGTGGCACATCAGGGCACTGCCAATAACGCGCCTTCAATGAGCCACTCTTCACAGCAAAAATCCTGTTGAGCAGAACTGCAAAAACATAATTTCTCAGAAAAGTTTCGAACCAAATGAGGCATTTGATTTAACATTTCAGTTCATATATTAACACTTAACACCAGCCGAGCGCTGCTCTCACACTGTGTGTGCGCGTACAATCCCATAAACAACTGCTTAGATTTGCTGCTCTGCTCAATGCAATTTCGTTGCTCGAACCAGCATTTTATTTACAGAGAATAAACAAAGCAAGTCAGCACTGAGCCTGGTGTGGCAGAAATAGACCTTATGGGTCCACCCTGAGAGTGAAAAAACAAACCCAGAGAAATGAAATATCGGCCCAACAGATAATGTACCACTGCGGCATTATTGGCTGGGTATTTTATCAGTTTTTGCTTGAGAGACATCGGTGGCAAAATACTCCCTCTTCACTGATGCACAGGCTGGGGGGTGGGGAGGAGGGTGCTTATCAGAGAGAGGTGTCAGGGCAAAACATTGCACCACAGCAGCTAGATACAGCTCTAATGAAAGCGGCTTTCCTGTCAGAGGAGATGGAGGCAGACACAGAATATGCTTGGTGAGGGAGATTAGATAAAAATAACGGGATCCATCCCTGTGTCGTCCGGGGTGTATCGGGTATCCTGATAAGGGATTCAGATTTATGTAGGGAGGGAGCAAAAGGAGCAAATATGACATTTTGGAAATGAAATAAGGCAGAGAAAAGAGACTGATTTAAAGGTTGAGGAATAGGGGGTTAACATAAACCCGGGAACAAAAGATAGCCATGTAAGGGTGCTAACACTGGCTGTTATACAATGTATGACATCAAAATCAATTTTCTGTCGCATTTCTTTGTATCATGAAAAGAGAAAGGTCTCTGTGCCAGATTCTACTCAACAGCTTCAATATTTTTCCAACTGGTTCTATGTGATCTAAACACAAGCACTGTTACTAGGACTGTCAAAAATTTTATTTTAATTAATTACATGATTTATCAAATAAACTACACATGTTAATATTAAACCCAAATACATTGTGGCAGGCGAAAGCTTTAAATAGACAAAAAGTGTATTTCAAAGCCAATATACAGTGTTAGCTTCCCCCAGTGGGAATGGAACAATGTACTAAAATACACTGACAGAGTTTCCTGCAATACTTATTCAGCAGCACCACAACATCGCCACTGATTCTACAATAAAAAATCAAACTGTATGGTAAATCAAACACTTACAGTAAAACAAGTCAAGTCCAATTCCTAAATGAATGATTCTAATGAGCTCCTGCTGTATAACCCAAGCAGTGATGTCTGATTCCTTAACAAATGGCTCTAATGGACCAGTTATTTTTAGTGAATCAAAAACATACAAAAAAGACAAAAGGGTAACATTTTATTTTGATGGTCCCTTTTGAACATTCTGTTGACAATAAGTAATGTTGCACCTATATGTCTACTAACTCTCATCAGAGTATTTGCTTAATTTCTGCTAACTCTTTATTGTGATGGTCTCCCAACAGACATTCTTCTGAACAATTCTAACTTTGCAAGTACATCTCAACTTATTCTAACCCTAACCCTACCAGTCTACTAATACTCTACTAATACTCTAATGAGAGTTAGTAGACATGTAGGTGCAACATTACTTATAGTCAACAGAATGTGTTAAAGGGACCATCAAAATAAAGTGAAACCGAAAAAAGAAACAATGACATCAATGAAACAATAACAAATTCCACTAAAGGAGGTAGAGCTTTTTCGCATTTGGCTGCCAAACTCTGGAATAGCCTTCCTGATAACGTTCGGGGTTCAGACACACTCTCTCTGTTTAAATCTAGATTAAAGACACATCTCTTTGGCCAAGCATTCAAATAATGCATCTCATAATCTTGTACTGCAATTATATCTGATCAAATGCACATTATTATTCTTTAACCACATTTTGCTATAAGTTTGATTGCATCATATAATAATTGCTGTTAATAGTGTTCATCGTCTGTTTGATTATGTCTTTAATTGATTTTTCCGTACATTTCTGCCATATGTACATTAACTGACAGTCACCACTGATAAGCTACCACTAAATATTGTAGACACTTAATCTGCTGTAAAGTTGCTTTGCAACGATTTGTATTGTGAAAAGCGCTATACAAATAAACTTGAATTGAATTGAATTTTATTTTTTCAAAATATTTCTTATAATTTCTAAAGAAAAAAAAATTGCTAAGAAGAATCAGAACTGGAACTGTTAAGTTTTGTATGGTTCCCACTCTAAGTTCTCTGCAAACTTTTTCTTTTTTTCTTACCAAAACCCAGGCGATTCTCTTACCAAGGCAAGATGCTTGTTTGGCTCATCCGGTTGCGGGCCCCTCTATCATTCAACACAAATAGAGCCTCCCTCCGGCCCTGGGCCATCCTTCTTTCATGATCAGAGCCATAGATTTGTAGCATGTTTTATTCATGAAGTTCTCTTTTGTACATGCCTAACCATGTCTTTCATTGCACACTTTAATCTGAGTAATCACTAGTGAGTTACGCATCTCTGCTCTTTCTTTTCAGTTCCATGGAGGACCAATTACAGGCTATTAAGTGAGAGAGACAAGACAAAGGCACAAGGAGGCAGAGACAGAGATGCAATAGTGATTTATAAGAAGCTTTCATGGTGCGATGGCTGCTTGACATAAATACCCGGATATAGTTTGTTGTTGCTTCTACCATCTTTTCCCTCTTAAATTATTCATGCTACTCCACTAAAAATTGGTAACATAAATAGAGGCATCAGAGCCAAGCCATTACACCACACCCTACGCGACCGTTCCTGAGAGATGGCTAGAGAGCCGGAAAACAAATTTCTGCTGTCTTCTTAGGAAAATAGCTCAAGTTGTGAAGATTTGAAAATCTCTCATTATTTCGCTCTCCGTTTGATCAGCCTAATGCTGGAACTAATGCAAGCGGAAAATTAACGTGCAATAGTTCTACTGAAGGCTAGATTCAAAAGCACAATGTTTTTTTTTTTATTTACAGACATCATGTTTCAGAGTAATTTACCCCAAGAGCCTGTGGATAACATCGGTGTGCTGCGTGCTCAGTGGAAACCTCTAATAAATTCAAGTCCATATATCTTTGACTTCACAGTTTGTCTTCTCAATCAGCTAATGCTTTCGGACATCTTGGCTTGATGTGCTACAAACAAATGCACACAACTTTGCGGATGCTAGAGGACGTCATTTGAAAGGGGGGCTAAAGAGTTTCCAGCTTAAATAATTCAGAGGATCCTTTCAGCATCAGTTGGTCAGTCATTCTGAATGTCCACTATGTCCTTTTCAAGTCAAACCATGTGGCATCCTTGCAAACCGCTCATGTCATTGCCTTGCAGTGTTATCACCCTCCATACTGGGGAAAAAAGCTTCATCCGTTCCCTGGACTCTGATCAACCTTGGTGACAAGATTGATGGCTGAATAAAACTCACAAACGACCGGACACTTTTGGACCCTCATCCACCCTAGATCCCTAAATGGCAATACATGCACATACATAAACACACACACTTACTTTCCCCTTCGGCCTTGTCCTGACACACCTCAGGTCGCAAAGCTGCTGGGAGATTCAAGTTTGACTGACAGGCAGCCATTTTTCTCTCAAGGGGGTGTCAAGGTTACTTTCCTTGTCCTCTGCATCATGCACGAAGTTCGAAATAAAAAGAAGACATGGTCCTACAGGGAAATGTGACTTTATAATCAAAGCTTAGGATCAAAAAGAACAAGGCAGGGAATATGGTATGCTAAACTGCTTTATCTGAAAGTTTTTTTTTTTTTTTCTGAGCAACGGCAACTTTGGATTCACAGCACACTGATTCTCGAGTTCTGGGACAAAACAGCCAACAACAGTGGGAAAAAAAAAAGTTTATGTGTCAAGGATTTTTTTTCTATTCAGCATGTTCTGAGGTATTCACCTGTTTAGGTGCAATCTCTGCTGTTTCCATTGTCTTATAAAATGTGTTTTTCCTTGCCTAGAACTCTATATGGGTCAACACTGCTTGATCCATCAAAACATATTGCCAAAATCCCTTCAAAGATTGAATTAATTTAGACCACAGGATAGTTTCAAACTGATTTTAAGCTCCATCTATTGAACTGTCACCACAGAAAATTGCCATATTTTGCACACCACACATGTAATAAATCCAATAGCCATTTTGTTTTTTGTTTCCAACTATAGAAGCTACTTAATATGCACAATCATTTCTTAATAATTTGTGTGACGGAATTGGCATATGGTTGTGATAAGCACAATTACTTATAATTATAAAAAAATTATGCAACTCAACAGAGCCTGTATAATGTTATTCATTATTATTCAGGATGAAGACTTACTATGATTTTGCCTGATTATAAATTATTTTTGTAGATTTCAAAAGAGACATATCTGTGAATGTTGTATAATAGTAATAGATATTTAAATTCCTATTTTTCTTAACTTTTCTCTACATCTATAAAACGTCAGAAAAACAGGAATATAAATATCCATTTATCTATTATACAAACAGTCACTATATATACATTTTTACATATATAATATCTAAATAGTTTGGTTTAAGAATCAGTAAGCAATAATAATTCTAGATCATAATTTACTTACTTATCTTTAGAATCATGATCTTTTATGCTATAGATAAATTTATTTATTTAATAAATTTTAATTTATTTATTATAGACCTTTTGAGATGATGACAAACATGTAGTAATTGTAAATGGCTTTTAGAAAATCAATATATTGTTTTAATGGTTCAATTATTGTTAAATAAATAATGTTATTCTGAAATAAATACATGGAAAAAGCAATTATATCTTGTGATGTATGCTAAATTATACAGTAACCACTCCATTAGCAATTAAGGATCTTAAATATTCAGCATATTTTATGAAAAATCCATGACTTTAAAGCTTTAGAGGCAGAATGATTAATTCATATATTGTGACCATTATTTCTGCCTCTGGCAATGCATTTCCCTCAAATCCCAAAAAAACTAACTTCTGAGAAACAGAACTGGTATAAATGTAGCACTTGAGTGAGATGCAGTCCAGGGAAAACAGGAAAAAACTAAATGCATTTTGTCTCAAGGTTATTCTGCTATCTGCTGTCTCTCTGCCTCTATCTGTCCATGAACTTTCAGTTCATCTGAAAATTAAAATCATCCCAGTACCCAAAAATTACTGGAGAAAAAAAAAAAGAGGAAAAAAATGACAAGGAGAGACGTGAGAAGATATGACCCTGAGAGGATGAGAAAGGAGACAGGAAGAATGAATTGCTGCACCATTCCTTCCATCTTTAATAACTCTTATTTCAAACAAAAAAAGCAGTAGAAAATGCTGTGTGCCTTTTATGAGATCCGATGAACATTCAGTTTTTGGAAATTGCCAATCATGCCATTCACCATAATATACATGCTGGCTTGCAAAATCTCTGCCTTATCTTAGTAACCAGCAATTCTTTGGTGCCTTTGTTTTTATCTCAATTACAAATGTCAGCGCTACAGTGGGAAACATTTTTGGTGGGAATATATATTCATTTAACCAAGGCATCCCATTTTCAAATAAACCTCAATCCGCTCTGCTTTGATTGGAAATGGAGGTGAATAGTAGTACTAGAAAGTGTTTCTCAACAGGGATCGGAAACATAGAATTGAATGGTTTCAGTTCTGATTCCAGTTCATTTTAATGAACAAATATTGGGAAAAGAAATGCAACTTAATTTCTAAATGATGCTAAATATCATATTTAAACAATTATTGTCAAAGGTGTGCATACAGTACATAGACTTATTAATTAAGTCATTTTAGAGGCTGCAAAAATGTTATTCAATAACTGGCCTCACATATTAAACAACTTATTAACAGATTTCACTCAGTTATGTTTTTAGAAAATACTACTTAAAAAACTTCAAAGTACTTTTGAAAAAACATATACTGTGTAACTACACTGATTGGTTAGTTGTTTATGTTGACAGACGAAAACGAACCAATTCAGAGTTATTTGTTTGGGAATTGGACTACACTGCTCACGCTGTATGTTTTTGATTCAAAAAAAAAAAAAAAGGAAGAAGAAAAAAAAAAAAGGTCATTTGTTCATAGGAGTCAATGGTTCTGCAATTCGACTACACTGGTCGTGCTGCATTGATTGAGTCGACTACATATTCTGTCTGTTCCAAAATGGAACTGCTTCTGAATAACTGCTTCTGAATGTTCTCGGTTCCCACATTCTTTTCAGGGCAAGTTAGAGGGTTCGTGAGGTTTGTCAGCTGTCTTAAACTGTACATTTTTGACAGTTCAATTTACTCCTATGGCAACAAGAACCAGACATGCTTCAATGTCTGCGTAACATAAACGCAGAGCACCCAGTGCAATAATTCACACCACTCACTTCCTGTGGGTATTATTTTCATTTTAAGCAAAAGCACTGTGTGTGAAGTTCTCCGTCCCTCTATTTAAACAGCTCAACTGTTAACCGCCCTCACCCACCCCATCAGTGGAAGCCCAGCTGAAGTAGGGCTCCAAACTTCTAGTGCTGGGTAAGGCATACATCACATCTCTTTGTTTGTCCACTTGATCTCCCTTTTGTTCCGAAACAGTTCTCGCTGCTTATTTATTTATATGTCCCTTACAATCCTATTAGAGTGTTTATAAGACATGGCTTTATGATTCCTGCTATAATTCTGCTAAGTCTGGCAAGAGGTTTTGCATATTCATTCATGTCTCTTCATAGTGGCACACAAGTCATTATCATATTCAGACGCTGACTGAAGCAGGGTTATTATTGTTAACTAAAACTAAACTAAAACCATTAAAATACTGTTTTATTACTTAAAATAAAATGAATGTTAATTGAAATTAAATAAAATATAACAAAAACAGAAAAATATTTTTATTAATTATTTTAACCAGTGATTTTCTTAGATTATGCAACCAACTTCAACCATCAAATGTAGCCCAATGGCAAGGCAAAAGTTGACTGCTACTTGCGAAAATGCGCTTTGATAAGTTAGCATGATAGCTTGTCAAAGTCTGTGGCTAAAGCACCAAGCGGTCAAAAGCCGAAAATGCATTTTGTATGAGGCAGTACCTGCAGCTGTAAAAGCTCATTCTGGTTGTGTACCATCTGTAGTTGCCGAGGCAAAATTTCACATTTTCATTTAGTTTAAGTTTGTGTACTTTATATAAACATAAAAAAAAAAAACATTAAAAACATTAAAAAAAAAAAACATAAAAAATTAACAAAACTAAACAAATAAACAAATTTATATTTTTAGAAAATACTATTAAAAAACTAGAAAAGTGCTTTTGAAAAACATATAATGTGTAACTACACTGATTGATTAGTTGTTTATGTTGACAAATGAAAATTAACCAATTTAGAGTTATTTGTTTGGGAATTGGACTACACTGCTCACGCTGTAATTTTGATTCATTAAAAAAAAAAAAATTTAAAAAAAAAATTGTTTGGGAATCGGACTACATCACTTGTCCTGTTTTTACTGAATAACAAAAAATGGTTCATAGGAGTTATTTGTTCTGCAGGTGGACTACACTGGTCATGCTGCATTGATTGAGTCAACGGAGTATTGTGTCTGGACCAGCAGATGCATGATCCAAACAAACAACATCTGCACTGTAAAATCCAATAGTTTATCTTACTTAGATATCATTAGTCATCTTTACTTAGTTGTTATACTTACTAGGTTTTATTAAGTTAATTTCTAAGCAAATAAAACAACTTACTTACTGCTTTTAGTGACGCTTACTTAAAATAATCAAGTAGCCACAAAGGAACCAATGACATTAATACATCAGTGAGAGGCAGCAGTGCACTAATTGTTGTTAAATTGCAAAAAATAACAGAAGAAATAAGGTTAGAGCATGTGCAACAAGCAACGCTTTGAATTTGTGTATGTTGATGTTGTTTCGCTCAGGTTAATTGGCGCCGAATTTGCTGAAGCTGGGAAAAGAAGCAGAGAGGCTACTTGCATTTTTACCACTGGACAAAGATTGATTACGTCTATACAAGAATGATAAAGTAAGTTATCCAAAAAATAATTGTGTGTGAATGCAGGGGCGGTTTCTTCAATCGGGCGATAGGGTGATGCACCACCAAAGTGTGAAAGGGAGGGATTTTTTTTTCTATCACATTCAACCAGTGTTACGCTAGCTGTTTCTGTACTGTTTGTTCTGCCTCTGAATATATAGTCCAATCAGCGTCAAGTCACATTATGTAGAGTACTGCCCCTTTTTGGGCCAGTGTTCTCAATGTACACCCATCTGAGGCCTAAATGTTTTACTTCATGATTATTTTATGGTTTTATATTATGGTATATTACTAAGATACTTATATAAACATTAATGTTGATTATATACCTAGTTCACCCAAAAATTAAAATTCTGCCATTTAATCTCCTTCATGTCAACCCAAACCCTTAAAACTTGTTCATCTTCATGACAAGAATGAAGATATTTTTATATTTCTATTCCTCTTTTGAAAGCCTGTTAACCCAAAATTCTGACACTTCAAAATGTTTGTAAAAAATAAATCTAAAATAAATCCATATGAATGGAGCGGTTTAATCTAAAGGTGCTTTTCTACTTTTGGGCCAAATGGTTCTAAGAATGGTAAGGAGCAGTTCCAGTTCCAGCTGGCCAAGCGAGCTATTTGAGCAAGGTTATCACAAATTAATAGTAAAATTAAAAGAAATATTTCATCTTTCATAACACGGTCGCTATTTACATACGTACTGTATCTTAACACTTGCATTACAATGACTGACACATTTGTGTTGCATTGCAAAAGGCTCTGTTATCAGCACAACAGTGAAAAATGAAACCATATCCGTATCGGCTTGGGCCAGATCAGCACAGAATGGAATGGTTAAGCAACGTGAATGGTTTGGCCCGATGGTGGAAAAGAAGAGACATGATCACTTTATGTGAACAACTGTCTAAAGTTTTGGGTGAATACACATTGAATAACTTCTTCTAATAACTGCTTCTGAAAGTTCACGGTTCCCAGATTCTTTTCAGGGCAAGTTAGAGGGTTCGTGAGGTTTTTGAGCTGACGTAAACTGTACATTTTTGACAGTTCCATTTACTCCTATGTACAAATTTGTTTTATATCACACACGATTTTGAACCCGGGACTCTTTGCACTCAAAAGCTTACTTCAAATCCAACAAACCTTCACGGTGCAATATATAAAGATGATGTATAAATAAAAAATGTCACTAGCTCACTTGAGCTTATCAGAAAGAATGATGGCAACCACAACTGTAAAGAAAAAAAAAAACACTGAATATACTGTTGAAGTTATTTAAATAATTTTGCACATGTAGTTTATAATCATAATTGTTGACATTCCAAATATTAAATTGGAAATGAGCAAATGCTACAACAAAACCCCATCTCGAGATCACATACTATTTACGTATCAAAAGAGCATAAAATTATATTCAAACATATGTAAAGCTGCTCTGTTTGTCTGCTATTTGTTCCTCGAGTTAGTACGAATGCCATAAAACTGAAGCCAGTCAGCACAGGACATGAATTTAAAATCCTACAGTTACATTATGTATATACATTATGTATATAAAATACTGCTGTATTTTAATTAATTAATGTTAGCAAACATTATTAAATACTGTAACAAATGTATTGCTCATGGTTAGTTAATGCATTAAAGGGGTCATATGATGTGATTTCAATTTTTCCTTTCTCTTTGGAATGTTACAAGCTCTTGGTGCATAAAGAAGATATGTAAAGTTGCAAAGACTAAAGTCTCAAATCCAAAGAGATATTCTTTATAAAAGTTGATTCAACCACGCCTAACTAAAACGGCTCATTCTAACACGCCCCCACATGTCTACATCAGGATGTGGGAAGATTTGCATAACGCCGCCCAAATGTTTACGCAAAGAAAGAAGGCGTTACTTTTATTCTCGCTGTAGTATTGTTGTTACCGCCGCCGCCATTTCGTGAAGACGCTTCGTCATGCCTAGAGCTGATCCGTGCTGGTCGCTGAGGAAATACATCAACTTCGCGCTATGGATCGCCGGATCGGCTTTCACCGTGGACGAAGCGGAGTCCAGCCCGGGGTCGTCACATGTGGTTGCCGCAAGCCCGCTGACTGTTCCTTCGTCGAATCCGCCGGCCGCGCTGTTCTCAAGCCTGCCGTGTGTGATGCTGTGTGTTTCGTTGTGAAAGCGCGTTGCGATGCAACGCAACGCGTAAAAAGACAGTATAAGTCATTATAATCCATAATTATGTCCCCACTGGATGTTTTTTAACCTTAAACCACAAACACATTTCATAACACCAAATACACAAAATAATGTTCTTTTTAGCAACATCATATGACCCCTTTAACTAATGGGGCCTTATTGTAAAGTGTTACCCTATGTTTGTGTTTACGTTCAAATCACAAAGTGTCATGTGTTTCAGAACATTTTTAAATTGCTTCAACAATAAAAGCATGTCACATGTATCTTCATCTTCTTTTCAGGCCATTAGTCATCATGTTCTCGGTAAACACCAGGTGTCAAGAAAGTCGCAGGCCTGGAGATGTAGCTTTAATTTAAGGAGCTTACAATCACGTTGTGTTTTCAAAAGTCATTTTAAGTTTATTATGATTAGATGGGCCAAAAATAGTGATGTCCAATAGGTGGTTTGTTAGCTTGTTTGGCTTATTTGATTTGTGAACCAGCTTATGTACTGCCAAATATTTTCTCATCCAAATTCGAGGAGGCACAGCCTTGGAGAAAACACCCCTGACACCAACGGCCCAAAAAGAGGATGGAAGCAATTGTGATGTTGACATTTCTCATAAACTGTCCGGGTGGTAATCATCCTCGTAGATCATCAGGTGCCTTAATTAGTTTTATATTTGCTGTGGCAAAGCAAGTTTTTGTTTATTGTTTATTTACTTTACTATTTGACTATTTAATTTACTAGACTATTCGGATTATTTGACAGCCTGCTTGGTTGCCATGGCATTCTGATTACAGTATGCCTCTCGAATTTCAATTTTCACTCTCTGTTAAGGCAAGAGCACAGGACAACAGCCTCTCCCCACTAACCTCCAATCTACCCCTATTTACATGTATATCCTCACACTCATGACACTGTCTGTGCATTCAGAACATCCCTGGAGAATCTTCCTTTCTGATTGGCTTATCTCATTAAAGCCACAGTCCCACAAACATCACACTTGCATGAAGAATACAATTGATCTGACCGCAGAAAACAGTTAGGGCTAAAACAATCAATTCTTTATTAATGCATACCATGTGGGTCAAGATAAAATAATCACTTTTAAATGCCATTTTTTTACTCTGCATATTAAAGGAATATTATAAATTCAAGTCAAGCTTAACCAACAGCATTTGGTATGATGATAATACCAGATAACCATAAAAGTAATTTTGACTCTTGTTTCCTTTCTTAAAAAATTAAATGTGTGTGTTTGTGTTTGTGTGTGTGTGTGTGTGTGTGTGTGTGTGTCTGTGTATATACCTGTTTTTCTATTCTGGGGGGGACTTAAACCTGAATACACACAGACTCATGGGGACTCGTGTCACAGTGGAGATAGATAGATAGATAGATAGATAGATAGATAGATAGATAGATAGATAGATAGATAGATAGAATGTCAGAATTGTGAAATATAAATTCCTCAGAATTGGACTTTATAACTCACAATTCTGAGTTTGTTTTTCGCATTTCTGAGAAAAAAGTTGCAGTTACCTTTTTTATTGTATTTATTTATTTATTTTTTATCCTGTGGCGGAAAAGGCTTCCATAAGATATAGAGTTTATAGTGAGGCATTTATAGCAGTGAATGTTGTCAATTTTTGGAGGATTTTAAACCAGAAATGTGAAGCGTATAACTTTTACATTTTTAATTTCTGTTAAAACATATGTATTATTTGAGTCTTAAAGCTCATTTTTACAGCTGCTTTAGGGTTTTAGTTCCTACAGCCTTAGGAAACTGGATATAACTTTGCACAGAAGGTTATTTAGTAATCTTTATATATATATATATCTATATCTATATATATATATATATATATATATATATATACTAAAATTATATTAACACCTGTGTTTTGTTGCTATACTATTGGAACACTGAGTATTTTAATGGCCTTAACTGGCCTTATTCACTTCCACTGTAAGCTGTAACACAGATTTATTTAAAATAAAAAAGAAGAAACAAGTTAAAATTCATTTTAATGCTAAGTAACAAAATGCTGTTGATCAAGCTTAACTTGTATTGAACTCATAATATTTCTTTAATATACAATGAATCATGCTCCTTCAGCCGGGTAAAATATGATTTAAAGGGGTCATATGATGCTTTTTTAA
>NW_015537927.1:246814-263209 GCF_001515605.1 Sinocyclocheilus anshuiensis | reverse complement strand
TAGATATGTGGGGGCGTGTTAGAACGAGCCGTTTTAGGGGGGAGTGGCAGAGTCTTAACTTTTATAAAGAATATCTCTTTGGTTTTGAGACTTTAGTCTTTGCAACTTCAGGGATCTTATCTATGCACAATCAGCTTGTAACACTCCAAAGAGAAAGGAAAACTTGAAATCGCATCATATGACCCCTTTAAAGGAATCTCAAATCATAAATAAAGCTAAAACGTAATCACAATGTCTAATAGAAATCTCCTAGTCCTAGGTCTGTAAGGTGGCTGCCATGCATCGCGCAGGTGAGCACAGAATAATGTTGGACCTTTTCCATTTACTACTCACGATGCCAAGCACTCTGGGTGCGGTTACGCATGGGCACCTCTGGATCTGCCAACAAATCTGTTCTATTCTCCAGCCTGGCACATGCTCCTCTCCACTCTCAACGCAAGCTTGAGATATAACCACAGCAGTTCCTTATTCTTTAGAATCTATCATTGACATACAGGGAGAGGCTGTCAGATTAAAGCGATTGCGTCAGGCTGGATATTTTGAGAACATTTTCAGATTTCAGAGGTTTAACCCCCAGAATGCTGCTGAGATAGAAAAAAACAAGACGGGAAAGAAAAAAACAGGAGCAAAAGCAGGACTCGCAAAATTTCAAAATCGCTGGTAGCCCTTCGTACAGACATTCTTCAGATAGCCCAAAATGAATTTAAGTAGCCCGAATAAAAAATAAAAAAAAGACATCGGCTGAACTTCACTGCGGACAAATAAGCATGATTAAAAACTTCAGTGATCGCTTTTTTTCTTCAAATAACAACAAGTTACTTCCCAGGTTCGTGACGTAACAAACCTAGATAAACCCCACCCTCGGGAAAAGGCAGCAAAGGGGGCGAGGCCATGCTGCGCTGCTTTAGAGAAGAGGAAGAGAAAACTTGAAGTGCACGTAAAAATCTTCATATATGAATCGCGATTCTGTCTTCTAACGATTCTAATGGATTCACAAGTTTCAAAATCAATGTTCTAAAGCAGCGGTTCTTATTTATCCAACAAAATGCTGCACATTTCATTGTGAAATTGAAATATGTCAAATAATAAAACTAACTTGAAATTTTAAAACAAATCCCAAATCAAATAATTAAATAAAACAAATAAAATAAATATTTTCATATAAACAAACTAATGCTTTGGCTGTGCATTTTTCATTTAAAATCAGAGGCAACCACTGCATTTTAATCACGATCCAAACAAAGATGCTAAATACATGTTATTTAGTTTGCAATTAGACTGTATAATTTCGAAATTTTAAGCAAAAACAGAATGGTTTGATTTTAGCTTTGTGAATGAGACGCAAATGTCACACTCTCACAGCAGGTGGCGCTTATGGAACAGCAGGTATTTATAGGCTGCTGCCCCTTTAAGACCGAATGCACAGAGCCAATATAATGATGCACTTGAGATTTCTTTCTCCACTGTTTACATTCACTTAAAGGTACAATATGTAAGATTTTTGTAATAAATATCAAAAAAACACTTGCACAGTGTTATATATTTCATGCAGTTGTTGTGTACTTACATTATCTCAAAAGTTCCCAAGGATTTGTAAATCCAGAGAAATTCCAGTTTTAAATAATGACTCATCCCTGGTCATTGTCGCCTATCAATGACGCAATATCCGCGCTATCCTCGGTTTACGCTTATGAATACTACAGCAACACACGTGGAGAAATGCGGAAGTGTTTGTTATACCGCATGCAGCGCGTCACTGTTGTTCATTTACGTTATCGTGGATCACGATTTCACTTTGGAAAGTACGGAAAATCCAAAAAAACGTAGACGTACACAAACTGAGGCAAGAAGGCATTGGGACAAACACAGAAATAAAACTAAAATAAATATCGGCGTGGCGTTTCCAAAATGGAGAGAGCTTCGCGAAAACTTCGGACTGGACAGAGACTCCGCTCTCGTGTGTGTTTTAATAGACAGGTAAGCAAATATCATCCGTGAAAATTATTTGTGAAAACAACATTTCCCATCGTTCCATGCTCCGTCATTGCGTCATCGAGCTTCTCCTCTGTTATTATTTTGAAAATGCAACCTCTAGCGGCGAAAACTTACATATTGTACCTTTAAGGCATAACCGACTGTGTTTACGAGAATACTTGCCGAGACGGTTATTTTGAGATAATTTTGTGTGTATGTGTTCATTCAGATGTAAGGATATGCGAAAGAGGAAACAATTCTGTGTATGCGCATTGTCTGAAACGCGGCTCTCTGTGCGCACTTTGAATGAGTGCGCGCATCTCCGAATGCGCATGAATGGTTAAATCGGCAAGACTTAGAAACACATGCAGATCAACTACGATCCGTTTTACCCCTACAAGCTAGTGAACAATGCAAATCAAGGAAGGAATTTTATATCACTGTTCAAGATAGCCCGTCGGGCAGGGCGGTGATACGTTTTGGTAGCCCGAATGGAAAACACAATAACCCCGGGACGTCGGGCTAGCGATTTTGCGAGCCCTGAAAAGAATAATTTCTCAAACCACAGTCTTTTGAAAAACTTTCGATCGCACACAACTGGGTTAACCTGAATTAGAAACTGTATTATTCCTATTTGCCAACGGAATGAAGCACAAAACGACGTGTCATTCGCACTACTAAACAAAACACACAAAAGTAAGAAAGAAAAAAAGAAAGAGTGTGTTCCCAGCACATTCTGCTAGTACACTCACAGACTAGCGCGATTCCTGTCAAGGGAACAATCACGGTTGCCATGGTAACCATAAAGCATCATTCAAGGTCATTATTCACACAAAGCGAGAATGGAATATTTTATTGCATCCGAGTAGCCAGAGCGCAAGGATATCAGCGAGAATGTTCAAGCCATTAAAACACAAGATTTATGAGTAATGATCAGGCCCATAGAGCACGACTATAAGACATATGACCCCCTCCCACCAGCCACTGTCATCGATCCACACCGCAATGAGTTTATCTTCCCAGTCATTTTCCGAAATGACACCACTGCCCCTGAGGCTTTGCCTGATAAAAACAAAAGATGTAGGCTTCTGCAGGGGGGGGAAACGTACATGAGCAATTACATGACCGATCCGCCATTCTTGATCTAGGTTTAAAATGGGAATTCCCCACCTTTCGTCTTACATTTATACCTTTACACATGCTCTTTTTTGACATTTCACTCAGTTCACTGGAAGCAAAGTTTTGGCAGAAGAGGCTGCCACGGTTCCCTACATCAAAGTTTGAGTCATCAGAGCGAGAGACTGCGATCCTGAGGGAGACGCTGCAGGCATGCGAGCGGAACTGAAAAGCACTGACAGTTTAACAGTGAACTAAGCCACTTGAGCCAGGGAACCAGAGCCATAATATAGAGGATGTGATAAAGAGACGTTTAACAACTTAGTTTAACACTTAACAACTTGAGCAGATGTGACAAACTTTTTATGGAAACACTTTCTGGAACTGATCACTCAAATAAAGCATTCTTTTGAACATGTTAATGGGGTTGTTCATAACAAAATTACAATTCTGTTATCAAATATCTTAATGTGTGGAACACAAGATATTAAAAATGTTTTTGTTTTTTCTCCATAAAGATTGAAGTCAGTGGGTTTTTGGAACACAATGACGTTCATTAAATGTACAAAAACCATTGTAATACTCTTGTGTGAATAAATGTTAATAAATCTTAATTTTTAGGTGAACTAATATATTTAAGATTAAAACCAGTTTTATCAAAAAAGCTTCTTATGCTCACAAAGGCTGCATTTATTTGACTGCATTTATTTGAAAATACAGTAAAAGCAGTAATATTATGAAATATTAGAGTTTAAATTGATATAAATTTGCAATATATTTTAATCTATTCCTGTGATGGCAAAGATTAATTTTAAGCCGCCATCTCCAGTCTTCAGTATCACGTGATTCTTCAAAAATATGTCTAATATGCTGATTTGGTGCTCAAGAAACATTTCTTATTATTAGCAATGTTGAAAACGGCTGTGGTGCTTAATATTTTTGTAGAAACCTTTTGTAGATTCTTTGATGATTAGAAAGTTAAAAAAAAAACACCATTTATTTGAAACTTAATTTTAAAAATGTTTATAAAGAAATTAAATGAGCTGTTTAAGAATATATAAAATCTTCTTTAACAAGAAAAAAAAAATATTCAGACCTGACGCAATACTCACAAGGTACAGAAATTCCATGAGAAGTGTATGTCCTTGTATGAATGCATAAAATATTCTGAAACACACAGTGATGCATTTCCAAAGCAATGATGTACAGAGCGTAACACGCACACATCACAATGCTTATGCAAACCTACAGGGGTGAAAAAATTTATTCATGCAGGAATGGTCATTTTTTTTACTGTCCAAGATTTACTATGTTTTGTGTGTGTGTGGCAAGGTCATGGTTGCCCTTTCAAATGAAGTTCCCAATTCATTCATCCGCCATAGCCTGAACTATTCATCACCGAGCGCAAAGGCATGCCATGAACATGTGGCTGTGGAAGAATTCAATTACTCCAAATAAGCCACATCTCACCTCATCTAGCCATTTTTGCGCTACTTATGGGCACTGATGAAATCGTTCAGTACAGTTCTGTTTGGATTAGGTTTCCCCAAACACCAAATGCTTATGCAGCATAATGTAATCATCTCTGTATAAAATGCTGAATAGTACAGCTTGCTGATTTATACATGTGTAGTTCAATACACTTGTCTGCTGAGCTTTGCAGACCAGTAAGCAGAATTGATGAAATGTTGGTGTAGATTGTGAGAAAGCGTTTTTGCTCTTGGCATGAGACCGGTTTACTGCTGGGCTGGGATTCTGAATATCTAAATGAGAGCCACACAAACATATTTTATGACCATGTTTTTAACCTACGAATCTGAAGGAAGTAATTTAAAAATTGAAGGAAACATCAAAAAGTAGAGCTACACTCTTAAAATTTAAAAACTACATTTCTATACTCATAGAAGTGGGAATTTGTGATTTTTTATATTATGAGCACTATGTAGCTGTCTCTGATCAACTGTAACATGCTGTTTTATGCACTAGAAAACTCTTCCAGTTCTTGATATACAGTACGATTTTATAGACCATTTCTCCCAGAGTGCATGATCTTTGGAAAGGTAAAACTGGAAAGAGTGGCGGCCTCATCTTCATCTTATACCACTTACATATACATCTTATACAGCTAAATATTGTGCTAGATTATGTTTCGCAACAGAACTGAATATGATGTTCAAATGATATAAACACAAAAATCACAACAAAGAATAGTAGAAGAGTATCATTGAAGGCAACAAAAGGTATGACTGTTGTGATGACTAAAACATACAAGAGGCACAGCAATGCTCAGTTTGGAGGAAAATCCCAGAGAAATTATGGCAAGTGCTGTTTTTTACACCACTGTATGTTGTTGCTTTTATGCTCCACTGCACTGTATCTCAGTTAAAAGTATGACCTTGTGCCAAATGTCTGGGCAGAAAAAAGTATTTTGTATGACTTTATTGATAACATACAAATAGAATAATAACTTTTCAAAAGGTTAACATTTTTAAAATTATTTTTTTTCTCATCAATAACAACTAAAAGCAAATGATCTACAGAATCACTCAAAAAAGCAACGGCAAGGTCATGGATCTGATAAAATGTATATATTGAATTCAATTCAAGTCGCTTTGGATAAAAGCATCTATCAAATGCATGAATACAATGTAAACACAAGTAGAGTCCAGAGATGTAAAAGGAATATGTATTAAAGGGGTTTTTAAACATAAAGATGTCTCTGTACAGTAAAAAAAAAAATTACAGGCATCATCACCAGTGTCCGTTTCAAGGCAGAAGCATCTAGGTTTATATGGAAAAATTCTACTTAGAATTTGAAAAGGTAGTTCAAATGTGTGTTTGACACTGGTCTAATGAGAATCTGGAGATGTGACTCACAGAGACTGGCCTTGATAAATGTCTTGCATTAAGAAAAAGCAAGTGAGATTGAATTCTCTTTATGTTATAAGATGACTACATTAACATATTTTATTCAAGCCGCGCCTTTGATTTGAAAATATAATGGTTAAGAGTCTTATTAATTAACTTTCATATATGCTGTAGATCTCTTTTAAAACTAATAGCCAAAAACTGTCACCAGTTTTCACTGAGAAAAAGCTTTAAATATTAAAACCTGAAGTTTTAATAAAAAAAACAGAAGTATTTGCAGAACAAATTCGCTATTAACAAGCTTTATAATTTACCCAAAAAGAGCATAAAGAACACCCCATAGATGATAAAGTCAATTCTCAAATCTTGGCTGAGTGCTCACTGACCTTTCCCGTGCTCTGGGTTCAGAGAGGAAGAGGCACGGCTTTATCAGTAGTTAAATTAATGATCAATCCTTGAAAACTCCCTGACTCTGCAAGACTCCTCCTGGCTTAGCCGTTCTTCTCTCTTTATTCCTCATCTCAGATTCTTCCCTTCGCTGCATAATACACACACACACACACACACACACACAAACACATTCTGCAATTGCACGGGCATCCCAAAACTCTGAATGCCACAAAACTTGTTCCTTCCCATAAGCCACAAACCTCTGTCACATTTCACTCACTCTGTGTTCCAGAAAGCAAATGTCTCTGTTTTGTCTGCAGGGTAGCCAAGCCCAGAGCAGAAGCAGGAAAAAGTTGAGCTGTTAAACATCTTTCACCTCGCTCTCTGTGCCGTCTCAATCGCTCTGCTTCTCTCTTCAGAGATTTTTAAGCATAGATGGAGGCTTTAACAGTAGCCCGCATCACAGATGAATATAATCAGCTATTGTGTCCACGACAGACAGAATGATGGGGTTGATGGCTAAAGCCGGAGATGTAAATCTGCTCTTACCTGCTGTTGAAGCTTAAAGCAGGGAGGAGGAACAGGAGGTAAACAGCTCCGATGAATTTCATTGCTTTGTCTTGCTCTCATGCACTCGGCGTCTCTTTCACCCCTTTTCTCTCGATCGCTCGCTTATCCCTTCTCCCGTTCTCTCTCCCTCTCCTCGCTGACTCGCTCACCCGTTCTCTCTCTCTTTTAGTGGTGCACACACGCGTTAACGCAGGCACACATGCCACGGCAGACAGATGCAACACTGCGAGCGGTCTGTGTATGTGAAAGTGTGGGGCTCTTCGGCTTCAAGTAGCAGGAATCTCGATCGCTCGCTTATCCCTTCTCCCGTTCTCTCTCCCTCTCCTCGCTGACTCGCTCACCCGTTCTCTCTCTCTTTTAGTGGTGCACACACGCGTTAACGCAGGCACACATGCCACGGCAGACAGATGCAACACTGCGAGCGGTCTGTGTATGTGAAAGTGCGGGGCTCCTCAGCTTCAAATAGCAGGGACGGGGAGACGGACGGATTTATTAATGGCCAGGAACCAAGGTGCAGGGGCGGGGGGATCCAGGATCCGGGGAGGAAGACTGGAGAATGATTTGAGGTGGTGAGGTGATGTCAGCATCAATACAGCCAGTGGCTCCCTGTCTTTCTCTTCTGTGTTCCACGGCAAGATGAATACCTGCTGGTGTGTCCCACATGATATCCATCTGTCTGCATTATTACCAGCAGCCTTGGGACGGGGCAGGGCGATTATCTGGGCTCGAGGCATGCAGGGTTACTCCACAACGACTAAATTAATCATTTTTCATGGAGATTACACTTTGATGGCAGGGTTCATTAGTTTGACATTTTGTTCTCTGTTGTCTGTCAAAGTAATTGATGAGACATTTCCCTGCTCACCATCTCATATTGTGAGATTAATAGGGTAAACCGATCATGATAAATTTAATAGTCATGCAGTCGCTTCGTTTTACCTTTCGACCGTTCCGCCGCATCTGATGTCTCCATCCGCCTTCTCAAAACCAGTGTTCAGTTTCGATCAACACTGACATTAGGGGTCTCACTTGGGAGCCCCAATCACCTCTGAGCATTACAAGAAACGGCCAGTGACAATTGGCGGAGTTGAATTTGCATGCCTAGTCACTCCCCATACATACGGGTATATAAGATGGCGGCATGCATCCACTCATTCAGGTTTGTGCTGAGGAACCGAGAAATCATCCCGGCATTCAGTGCAGTTTACAGTTGTGACATGAGGGACCCTTTCAGTCAGTAGCGTTCAACGTTATGTCGACACTGACGTTAGGGGTCCCTATGGAAAGCACCACAACCAGAACTGTGTTACGAAAATTTAAGGTGCAGATGATGACAAACAATCATGTCAGGACAGATGTACCAGGACCACTGAGAGATCCCAAGAGGGAATGAGGTGTGGTCTGGGGGGATTTAATCTCCTCGCGCCTCTCGGGAACCTGAAGATCATCCTGACCGAGGCCCCCCTCGGAAGGATGTGCTGGCACACAGCTGGCCCTGGGGTCTGCGCAAGCGTCCCCCAGTGAGCCTCCTTGCACAGACGCTGTGCAAGATCAGGGACGACGAGGAGGAGGTCCTTGGCTTCCCCAAGTATCTTCCATCCACTGCATCGTGATGCGCTGCAATAGCAGTGGTATATACTTTCAAAGTGAAGGGGGACAGCCTCCGGTCCAACTTCTCTTGGAGGAAGGAAAGCACAATGCTGAACAGGCATCTTTAGGGGTTCTCTCAGCGAGAGCAACACCAGTCAACGAACAGACCCCACTTCAGAGCATAGGCCTGCCTGGTAGAGGGGGGCCCTAGCCTGAGTGACAGTATCTATCACAGCCCGTGAGAGGCCAGTGAGGTCCGCCACGTCCCGTCCAGAAGCCAGACATGCAGGTTCCACAGATCGGGACGTGGGTGCCAAATAGTGCCCTGCCCCTGAGAAAGAATGTCCTTCCTCAGGGGGATTCTCCAGAAAACCAGGTCCGGGTGGGCCAATATGGCGCAACCAGCAGGACATGCTCCTCGTCCTCCCTGATCTGTGCAAGGAGGCTAACTGGTGGACTCTTGTGCAGACCCTAGGGCCAGCTGTGTGCCAGTGCATCAGTGCCGAGGGGGGCTTTGGTCAGGGAGAACAGCTGGCAGTGGGAGGATTCCTGGAAAGCAAACAAGTCCACCTGGGCTTCCCTGAATCGATTCCAAATAAACCGGACCACCTGGGGATGGAGTCTCCATTCTCCAGGGAGGGTAAGCTGTCATGAGAGCACATCGGCTGCAAGATTGAGCTCCCCTTGAACATGAACGGTACAGATGGCGGGTGAGTTGCAACATGTGACAAGAACGTATCCCCCCCTGATGGTTGATGTACGCAACCGTCACAGTACTGTCCGTGTGGATGAGCACATGCTTGTCTTGCAACAATGGACCAATCAGGCGAAGAGCAAGCAGTACTGCCAGCAACTCAAGGCAATCGATATGCCACTACAGTCGAGTTTCCGTCCAGGAGCCCGAAGCTGCATGCCCATTTCATACAGTGCCCCAGCCCGTCCAGGAGGCATCTGTTGTGACAACAACGTGCCTCGACACTTGGTCCAAGGGCACACCTGCCCATAGAAAAGCAAGTTCTGACCACAGGCTGAAAAAGCGCAGACAAACTTGGGTAATGCCGACCCGGTGAGTGCCGCAGTGCCATGGCCATCTCGGGACTTGGCTGTGCAGTCAGTGCTGAAGCAGTCTCATATGTAACAACCTGAGCAGAGTAACTGCGGCTGCAGATGCCATATGCCCCAGGAGCATCTGAAATTGCTTTAGAGGAACCACCATTTTCCCCCTGAATGAATTCAGGCAGTTCAGCACCGACTGAGCACGCTTGTTTGTGAGACGTGCTGTCATGTTGACCGAGTCCATCTCCATACCGAGAAAAGGGATGCTCTGCACAGTTGACCCTCTTTTCCCAGTTGACCCGAAGCCCCAGCTGGCTGAGATGCTGAAGCACCATATCCCTGTGCTCGCACAACAGATCTTGTGAGTGAGCTAATATAAGCCAGTCATTGAGATAGCTGAGGACTCAGATACCCATCTCCCGAAGTGGGGACAGGGCACCCTCCATGACTTTTGTAAAGACACCGTGAGACAGGGACAGCCCAAAGAGGAGGAAGTATGCGTCCTTCAGGCCGATCACTGCAAACTGTAAGGCATTTGCGAACATCACACAAATGAATGCACCAGGATTTAGTTAGTGATGGAGATGTTGTTTGTATCTTGTGTGTGCCTGTCCTCTCTCTCTATGCCTCTTGTTCCAGTGCCCACCGATTTTCGCACCGGGAACATCACCGAGCTAAAGGGGGATATCTAAGGAATTTGCGAACATCACACAAATGAACAATGGAATCTCCGCATTCCACCGGAAAACTAACATCTCTTTCTCAACCATATGAGAGTCGTAAAGCTGAACCATGGTCAGCCCAGGCGCCAATTGTCTCAAATAAGTTCCTGTCCCGCTCGGCTTATCTTTACAAGAAACACAAGGAGAGATTTACCAAACCAAGGGTCGGCAAGCACTAGGACAGCAATAACTGACCCCCCCCCCAATCTGGACTCATTTAAGCAACAGAACGTCAGTGTTGTTTCGTGACTGGCTTCAGCATAAATAAACCATCTAATAAACCACAGAACAAAGAACCTGGTATCTGGAAATGTTCTAGCGACAGACACTCAGGGGTCCGGACCCCATGACCGTCTAACGCATAAATTGATAATCCGATAAACAGAAAGCGACAGATTAATAGCTCCATGTCCAGCGAGAAGAATAGCAGGTCTATGACCAGGACCTTTTGACAACCTCCTTGACCTCAGGGTTTTCTCTGTGCTCTCCCTTCCTCTAAATTCGAGGAAAACGCGCGCTTCTCTTGGAGAAACAAAGGAACACGCAAAACTCACTGGATGATTTCAACAGACAATCATTTATGCGTATAAAAGGGGCAACCATATTCACAAATAATATGTTGTATGTCTTATATATGTGTGAGGTGTCAAAATGTAACCTTGCAACTTTAATCAATGTTTTTTTAACCCCTTTTAGCAGATAAAGCTATTACGCAAGAAGTCGATTGGAAGATCGCGCCGTGGGACGGACTTATGCCACGGATCAAAAACCCAATGCAAGACAGACTCAGTTGCTTGCTTGCTTTTTTGCCTTTCGCTGTGTTAATAGCACTCCAACTTGTGCTCACACGCTCACCATCAAAGCGATCAGTCATCCAAAACTCAACCACTCCATCTGCTGAACTGGTGCCGAGCTAATTTTAAGCAGTAAACATAAGCCAAGTCTCTGCTTTATGAATTTTCTCAGGTTGCAAGTAAAAGAACTGTAGCGAATATCTTGCTAAAACTTTGGGCTTTCCTCAGAACTCCGTTAACATCATTTCCCTGAACCTTTGTGTGTGTGTATGTGTGTGTGTGTATATGTGTGTTTTAGCTTAGTTTAATGTAATCTAGAATAGCCAATAAATTCTTGTTTCATTTATAAAGAATCATTGTCTTGTGTTGTAATTTTAAAGTTGAACCTTGCCAAGATCTTGTTACCTAGCTCGTAGCTTATAACTTATCAAAACACGTATTAACCCGTGGCCAGGAAAAATACAAATATTCAAATTTTCAAATATACTGAGGTTAACGTCTCGCTGGACGACCGTTGATAAAGTGTAACCTATCAAATTGGAAATCAGTTCTAATCAGGCTGACTTCGAATTTTCAGATTCGATTCCGTTCAAAACCTGAGCTAGAATAATAATGATTAATTCCCTAAGAAAAGTAATCTGATATTACAAAACCAATCCTGGTGTCGAATGCATGAAAGAATGCGCTTCTGCATCAACATCTTGAATGGAAGCCTGTGAAAGGACCATGGCGTGCAGAGTGGAGTTGGCCTGGCCTGCAGCACTGTAAGCCTTGGCAGCTAGGCTTTGGATGGGAGGCGCATATGATTCCTAAGTGGCGGTGTTTTGCAGGCACAGGTGCACTGCAACGGCACACTCCACCTGGGGAACGTCGACGTAACCCCTGGCAGCCCCACCATCGAGGGTAGTGAGGAGGGGAGAGCTCAAACATGACCGGGCGGTGTAGGGAGCCTTCCACGTTTTAGTGAGCTCTTCATGAACCTCTGGGAAGAAAGGCACTGGAGCGGAGCGTGGCTGAGAATCACATCCGGAGCCCAGATACCAATCGTCCAGCCTCAAGCGTTCGGGGGATGGAGATGAATTCACCTCCAGCCTGATGCTCTTGGCGGCCCGGAGGAGCATGGCCATCAACTCTGCTTCTGACTCCGACTATGCAGACACAGAAGCCGGGAGAGAGTCTTCAGCATCAGAAGACGATAGCCCCTCCTTTGATGCTGCGATCGACATCTTATCCTCCACAGGAACCCGAAATGAGACACTGTGTCTTCCGCAGGATGGACTGGTGCCATCATCTGGGAGCTCGACGACGCCATGCTGTGAGGAGCAGGACTTCTGTGGGGGCTGGCCCAGCTGAACATTCCTGACAGTGATCCTCAGATCTCCCTTGTCCCTAACTAATGTGGCCCCGAGATCTTTACACCCAGAGGTAACGGATGGTAGAGCTCGAAGGCAGCCATGGACATGTGCTCGCAATGCGGACATGAACCATCCACGAAAGCCATCTCAGCATGCTTGTGGCCCAGACCTGTGAGATCGTGTCCGTCATCAGAGGTAAGGACACTACTGCACCCAGAAGCACACTGTTGGAAAGATATCTTGAAAGACACTCTCGACCACGCAAGCTGTAGGAAATTGCTCTTTTAGGCTGGAGCACCCAGGGGTGGAATACAGCACTTTTCTGTGCTAAATAGGGTGAACACACCATTGAATGCACCGTCTGAATGCAGCCGAGAATCTCCTGCAGACTGTAGATCTCGTCGTTTCTATGTAGTTTCTCTGATAGTGGAAAGAGAGCTCATGAAGCAATCGGCTCCAAAGCAAAAGTCTGAATGAGTGGATGCACGCCGCCATCTTATATACCCGTATGTACGGGAAGTGGCTTGGCATGCAAATTCCACTCGCCAATTGTCATTGGTCGTTTCTTGTAAAGCTTAGAGGTAATTGGGGCTCCCAAGTGAGACCCCTAATGTCAGTGTTGACATAACGTCGAACGTGACTGACTGAAAGGGAACAATTATTTTCGCAATTGCACTTGATAACTAGTGACAGAATTTGTGTCACTAGTTCTGACGTAACGTAGAACGTGACTGACTGAAAGGGAACAATTATTTTCGCAATTGCACTTGATAACTAGTGACACAAATTCTGTCACTAGTTATCAAGTGCAATTGCGAAAATAATTGTTCCCTTTCAGTCAGTCACGTTTGACGTTATGTCAACACTGACATATTACAATGTCATCTTCTTTCTTTTGTGTAAAAGACTGCACAATCACATTAAAAACAGCGTCAAAACAATAATGTGAACGGAAGCTTTCAAATTCGCAAATGGAGGCTAAAGCTCCATAGAATTGTCATAAAAGTAGTCCATGACTTATGTACTATATTCCACAAGTTTTATGTAAAAAATAGACAGAAATTGAAATCAGTATTAAGTGATAATCTCCTCCTGTGAGTGGTTAACTGCTCGATAGGACCATCGAGCCAAAATTGAGAACTGGATACATTTGATTTTACAAACCAATCATTCAGATCATTTCTGTAAACTGGATTAACTGATTCATTAACCGATTATGAATTAACCGATTTGAGTCAAAAGATCTGACTCAAAAAAAATAATTTGACATTAAACTGGACATTGTAAAACTGAACTCTCATGAATACACCGAGGAGAGTTAGGGCGGATGTCAAGATTTTCAGTGAATAAGTTTTGGTTTGTTTCATACTCCAAGTTATCCAATGGCTTCACAACACTTGGAATGGAACACATAACTCTTAAAATTATGCTTTTATGGTGCCTTTGCATAATTTTAAAGCTTGAGAGCTTCAGCACTCATTTATAGTAATTGCATGGAGAAAGAGCTTTCCAAACTTCACCTTTTGTGTTCTGCAGAAGAAAGCAAGTCATGCGACATTTCCTTTTTTAAGGCGAACTGTCCCTTTAATATGAATACTTTATCATGTTTCTTCTGAAATGTTGTGAAATACTCACAAAAAAGGCAACTTTTTAAAACAAAATGCTTTAATATGAGGGCCAGTGCATCATAAAAACAACCAAAGCTCATTAGGAAACTGAAAAATAGAGGGTCTGCTGATAGTATCCATCCTTCTTTTACCTGTCTCTCTCGCACTATTTGTGTCTTCAAAGGGAATAAAAGATTTAGGGATAGCCATTGCTTTTAGCCATGGAAGGCTGACTGATTCAAGTTCTATGATCAGAACAGTGGAAATAGAGGAAAGATGTGTCGGCGGTAGAGGTCGTGTTATAAAAGAATGATGAATGGTTTCCATTACACCACTAATGGAGTTTAGAGTCTATTGTCCCTTAGTTCTACTCCCTGCTCCTAATTCCGCACCTATTTGATTTGCGTCTAATTAGAGCGTTATGGGTTGCATAGGCACTAAGGGAATGTTCACAAATGACTGAGGTCCAGGTCCTTGGGACTGCAATAAGTATTTTTAGCAATCTGGTATTATTTGTCTTCATCACACCTTCAGCAGTCTGTGTCACAGTAGACAAGGTGAGGGAAAACATGTCTCCTGTCAGATTTAAGAGAAATGAAGAGTGCTTTCAGATGAACACTAAGCAGGGGAAAAAAGGAAGCTCTGAATTGTTTAGATGGCTTTCAATCAATCAATCAATCAATCAATCAGTATTTTTTTCTTGTTTTCCATTAAATATTTAAATTACAAAAAAACAAATGATCAGTGTTAATAAATACTATAAACTAGTATTGTATTTATTAATATTTTGAATTAGTTTTTATTTTTATATTTTATATAAAAATATCTTAATGGTTTATATGTATTGTATTTATTAATATTTTGAATTAGTTTTTATTTTTATATTTTATATAAAAATATCTTAATGGTTTATATACTGTGTGTGTGTGTATGTGTGTGTGTGTGTGTGTGTGTGTGTGTGTGTGTGCTATTAATAATTTAGGGTGACCATACGTGCCCTTTTTCCCAGAAACGTCCTGGCCAGGATTTGTATAATGCCTAAAATATCCAGGTTTTGGCTTTGTTTGCGCTGCACAGACCAATCAGTGTATGACATCAAAGTACCGTGAGAGCTATAGGGAGCAGAAGGCTCCTTATGCTTTCGAATCGCTCTCGCAGTACTTTGATGTCATACACAATAGGTCTGTGCAGTGCCCCTTCAAGTCGAACACACCTTATATGTATGCATAATTTGCATCACTTTGACCATTCTCTGTAGATCCCACCTTCTCATGCGCCATGATTGGTCGATTATGTACAATGCCTGCTTGTTACTGGTCAAACTACTTTTCGATCATTACCTTCAGCAAGTATGAAAACAAAGCCAAAACCTGGATATTTTAGGCAATATAAAAATCCAGGCCAGGACGTTTCTGGGAAAAAGAGCACGTATGGTCACCCTAAATAATTCCAAATGATTTATTCTGAGAGAGTTACACATCTGTAGGGGTCACCGTGCGTGAGAAGGTTAAATATTTGAGAAGGTTAAATACTTGAGAAAATAAAATTGTATGAAATAATATGACTGCTTGTCACAAATAAATATTGAAATAAGTTAATTTTTTGTCTAAGCAGAAATCTTATTATTGACCCTTCCTCATCCACTATGCTCAAATCAAGGGTAAAATGCCAATGAGAAAAAAAAATTAAGATAAATTTTCTAAAAATGACTCTTAATTACACAATTCTTAAATCTATCTTGTTTTACGGATGTTTACATATTTTTACTAAAACAAATAAATAAAAAAACAAGATTAAGAAAATTGTTTTAGCAATGTGCACAAATAATGTTGTAGTGCATATTATTGCATAATATAGAGCATCTTACAACTGTACAAAGTAAAGTACAAAGTATGGTGAATATAGGCTAAATCAAAGGGGATCATGATTCACACAATTTCATGCTGTTCAACAATAGAAGTTGTTCTCTTGAGCTGCCTGCTGTGTTAGTGTTGAAAAATGGAGGAAAACAAATACGGTAATGACTAAATCCATTGTATACACTATATTGAGCTTTCTCTTTCTCTCTTTCTCTATGTTTACCATAAAAAGCAATTCAGAAATATTTGGTATGTTTTATTATTAAACATTTTGAATGAACTGTGTAATTAATTGTTTTCTTATTGACATATGCTTTATCTTTGTGTGTTTGGTTTCCGGTTGCCAAAATATGTGAAGATGGTGTGTATAATATGTCAGTGAATGTACAAACAGGAACGTGTAATACAGGCGCAGTGATTAAAGGGGTCATATGATGCTTTTTAAAAGATCATTATTTTGTGTATTTGGTGTAACAGAATATGTTGACATGCTT
>NW_015537927.1:221404-246618 GCF_001515605.1 Sinocyclocheilus anshuiensis | reverse complement strand
ATGCACAATCAGCTTGTAACACTCCAAAGAGAAAGGAAAACTTGAAATCGCATCATATGACCCCTTTAAGTTTTTAAATCTACCTGTACACATTTCCTTATAGGGATAGTTCACCCAACAATGAAAATGTATCTGCTTACCCCCAGGGCATCTAAGATGTAGGTGACTTTGTTTCTTCAGTTGAAGACAAACTGAGATTTTTAACTCAAACCGTTGCAGTCTGTCAGTCGTATAAAGTAAGTGGATGGAATCATGGCTTTGAGAGTCATAAAACATACACAAACAAAACCAAGTTAAACCCTGCGGCTCGTGACGATACATTGATGTGTAAAGACACAAAACGATCGGTCTGTGCAAGAAACTGAACAGTATTTATCGTTTTTTACCTCTGATTTTCACCGCAATGTCTAAACTGTCCTGAGCTCGTTCGCGTCTTATTCTTTAGCCTGCGCGTGAGGCGTCTTCTTCTTCTTCTTGCTTTACGGCGGATCGTAGACTTATAAGTGCATTACCGCCACCTATCTCTCAAATGGACCATTGACACTCCTAATTGAGATTGTAGATAGAGTGTAAATGGTCCATTTGAGAGATAGGTGGCGGCAATGCACTTATAAGTCTGCGATCCACCGTATCACAAATATGGTGGAAATTCAAAACCTATTTCCACAAAGTGGAAAGTTAGTTTTGCTGATGTTTATGAAAGTGTTATTTTAGAACATTCTCTGAACATTCAAAACGTCTAGTTTTTAAAATGTTTTTCTTGGTTATGCGTTAATACCTTTTATATACCTTTTCCCAACATTTGCCAAAGTTCTGAAAACATTCCGTTAGCTGGGGGTTCAGGAAAAATCACTCCATGTGTAACTTTTTTGTGATTATGTTTGCAGAACATTATTAAAGACCCGATAACTTTGAACAAACTTTCTATGTTAACAGAAGTTCCTAAAGAGAACCTTGCCAGAACATTTGCCAAAATTCTGAGAATGTTAGCCGGGGTCCTTCCACAGTCAGCGCAGAAAGGTTAAATCATCTGCACATCTCTGCTTATTCTCTTCTCACCTGGTTACCTTTCAGAATGTCAGCAACTATCATAAACTCTAAAGGTGTCTAAAGTGGCTCCCTTACTGCATTTTCTGCAGGCAAAAATCACTGTGACTTTCACACTGTTTCCAGCCCATCTTCAGACCTGCAAGTGTCACAGATCTTTAAACACGGGTCACCTCAATCAAACCCCCCAAAATAACTGGCACATGGCACATCCAAAACTGGACATGCCCCGAGGGAGAGGAAAGCAGCATGACTAAGACATGAGCAAGAGGACAGCTGAAAGCTGCTCGGCCACAAAAGCTTGTAACAGAGGAACTGTGAAGGCTGTCAAAACAAATCTAAGAAGGGAAAAATGCCAAATATGTAGAAACAATCTAAAAAAGATAAGCAGGAAATAAATAAACATATGTTGTTTAACTGTTCCAGATCCCCTTCATATTAATTACCAAGAACAAGCACCAATCACGGGCCAATTACTCCTCTGACTGTTCAATTCCAAATTATGTTTTTATTGTTTGCTATTAGGCAGTAAAATTACATCCATCCTTGTCCACGGGAGAATTAATAATTCATTGGAAAGAAAGAGTCAATGATCCTTGCAGAGGGAATTCAAATGACCATTAAAGAATATGACTACCTCCACAGCTGCTGGCAATAGGGCTACTACAACCTTTGTTGAGAGTTTTACTGCCTGAACGCTTCCCACATATCCCTTCCACAATAAAGATGATCACTTAGTAAGTATGGGCATTGAAAAAAAAAACATAATATTGGGTCAATGACAAGTAAGAGTGTCGATGATTAAAAAAATGGAAACATAATAACTAAATTGTAAAAGTTCTTAGAAAAGTGTTTTTTTTTTTTTGTATTCATGTTGGTTTCACTTGGTTTTCAAAAAAAAAATATTTTAGCAAATTGCTGCAATATAACAAAGAGTGAAAAATTGAAGGGGGTCTGAATACTTTCCGTACCCACTGTATATATATACACACACATGTTCAGTATAATGAATTTATAATTTACTAAAATCATTACATTTTTGGTCATATTATTATACATTTTGAAAGACTTATTGACCACTTATTGAGCTTTATAATCAGTATAAGAAAGCAGGCATTTTATTCTTTTAATGATTTTTTCCCCTTTTTTTATGATATCAGGACAGCTGTATCATCCTGATATTTTTGACTTTGTGTCTCCAAAATATGTAAAATTGAATTTTAATTCAGATTCTTTATGTAATTGTATAATAATAATAATAATAATAATAATAATAATAATGATAAATGTAGCTTTAAACATTCCAAACTCTTTAATTAAATGATATATATACCAAAATAAAAATAAAGTTTTAAAATATATTTTTCAAGGCAATATATTATAATATTATATATATACAGTCAAACCAAAACTTATTCAGACACCTTCAACATTTCGCACATTATCACGGTTTATTCGCTATAGTTTAGAAAATGGTAATAAAATATGACAAGAACTCAGAGTTAAACTGTGTCTGAACAAATTCATCTTGATAATGTCAGACAACAATTAAGCAAAACATGGTCAGGTCAAAGTGTCTGAATAATTTTTGGTCCCAAATTTTTTATCAATTTTACTGGTAGTCCACTGTATGAAGAATTTTTGGGTATAATATGTCACAGTTTATTTATTTTGCTATCCTCACTTACATAAATGAACTATAGTGTCCTGCACCCACTAGTAAAAAAATGTACACCATGAATTAAAATTAATTCAATACGGGTCCAATTATTCATTTAAAGATATATATTAATAAACACAAGAAAGCATAAGCATTAATAGGAATTTATTTTAATGAGTTCTTTCTTTCATCATGATATCAGGACATTTGTATCACCCTGAATTTTAGAAATTAAATACATTTCATTTTGAATGTATTTTTGAATGAAATAATAGAGCATCATGTCATTGACCCTGATATACACAGCCACTTGCGGTTTAACTATCTATAGATTGCAAGAACCTGTAATAATCCGCAGGGTTGCAAGCAGAGCCAATTGCACCTCATTCTTTCGGGAAGTGTGCCCAACACGGGTCAGCCTCTTCCCACCACAATTACTCATATTTCCCTCACAACCCTCAGAGACGGTGGAAGACAGAAGTCATCCATTCTACCTGCAGAAAACAAGTGCTGTGCATCTCTGCCATGCTCAGAAGCTCTGCTCACCCACTCCTTCTGGGTGTAAGAGGTTTAAGATGGGCATGAAATACAGTGTTTATGACAGCAATAGAAGATGATGGGTTTATTGTGTTAAATCTGGCATTATCAGACACAGTCCAATCAAAGAGGTTATCTGGCATTTAGGGAGATCCGTGCAACAAAATGACATCGGATGAAAAGAACTCTAATCCTTGCGAGAGAATTAAACGGCTCTGAAAAGGGTAACGTGTCATCCCATAGCTGACGAATGAAAGAATGTTCTCAAAACAAAACAAACAAAACTTCTGTGAGGAAGATGTCAGGGAAGCAGGGTATCCCAGGATCTCTGTCAAATGTAAGTGGGTCTGTCGCTCAACAGGGGTTCTAGAAAAAAGGAATAGGCCACCTTCTAATGCTTGAATAAGCTGGAATTTAAATTAAAAGTCATGCTCGCAGTTTATTAATTTGCCTTTTTCACTTGACTGCAGCTTTCTGCAACTACATGACAAGAGCAGATAGAAAAAAAACTCAAATGTTCTTTGTGAGATGGAGTCTCTGAACTTGTGTGCAATTAAAACAACCGAGATATTAGGGTGCACAATGAATGGCACATAAAAAAATAATGCAAATTAATTATGGATTTAATGTCAGTGAAAAGAGCATATTGGGATGCAGCAAGCAAAACAGCTCAATAATCCTCTTTTCACACTAAAACCTTTTGACCTTCCATTTCTCCCTCCCAAACTCAGCAAGCCAATGGTGAAAGCCCCACAGAGCAATACATTAACCTGTGTATTTGCCCTGAGAAATGTGACCTTGACTCATGAGGCAAATACTTGTGGCATAAAAGTCCCTGACTGCCGTGAGGAGGAGGTCTCTCTGTGACTTCATACACTCTCACTTCATCCAAAATATGGGCCTGAGCTGTTTCAGTCTATCTCACAATCCCTGGGAATGTTTTTCTAGAAACAAAAGGGTCACTTGTTTTTTTTTAGGCATATGGAATCTTGTGAAAAAAGTACACTTTAGCATACTTTCAAAGAAAGTACTTATTATGGAAATTCTTAAATACATACTTAAATTCTTAAATAAGTATTGCATACTTTCAAAGAATATAATTAAGTACAAACTGAATGTAATCTTTTTTTTACACTTAGGTTGGCCGCACACTAGACAATTTTAAGGCCGGACCGATCTGCATCCCCAAACGATGGGGGGGGGGGTCCGATTCGCGGCTTGTCGCAAACGATTTTTTTGTCCAAAAAATCCTCTATTGTGTGGTGTCATTACGATTATTTATCTGCTCCTGATCGAGACGGAGCGCCCCCGAACTCAAATCGTAAATATCAAACATGTTTAATATTTTTTATATTTTTTTCATCAATATATATATTTTTTTTTTTTCAGAAAACATATAATACAAACAACATCAGGGAAAAATCTTTGACAACATTTACACTTACACTTACATCAACAACAAGATAAACCTAGGTCACATGAAGAGAAAAGCATCATAATAAAGTTAAGGTGTCTTTAAACACATCATCATAAAACATCAAAAAAATTTAACTTTTTTGTTTTTTTATAAATCTAAGAGATTAAATTAGAGTTGAATTCAGCAAGGAAAAGTGTAAGACACAAAGAGGACTTACACCATTTTTGCTTATGGATAAAGAATTTTGCATACAAAATAAAGAAATTAACAACATATTCAAAAGAAACGTGTTTTGGGTTTTCATAATAACAAATAATATCTTTGAAGGCAAAATGGTACACCTCATTCATAGTGGCAAAAATATAAAAACTTCAATCAACCCAAAATTTGTTAGTAATGCTACAATCAAAAAATAAATGGGCAGCTGTTTCTTCTATAAGAGCACAAAATGAACAATTCTCATCAATGTCAGAATATTTAGAAATGGAATTTGTGACGGGATAGATTTTGTGAAGGATTTTATAATGGACTTCCTTATAGATATTTATAAGGAATTCCTTCCTTTAGATATACAAAACTTACTGGGCAAAAGCCAAACTTTTTTCCAATTTATATCAGTTATAAACTAATTCCAATAGAATTTACCTCTTGGAGTAATCTTTCTTTTTTCTTGAAAAAGCTTGCAAATATGTCTGTTGTTATCTTATCTAAAAAGTTAATGCAACCCAAAAACAAAACAGGATACACAACATTTACCCTTATTATACATTAAGTGATTTCTAACTAATTGAATTAAACCTGTTGGTATAGCTTTTATTAATGTATTGTATTCTTTTGGTGGAACAGGGAAGCCATGGCGATTAAGAAATTGCCCATAAGTTAAAATATTGCCAACATCATCTAACACCGATAGAATACAATTAAGATTGTTGTTAAACCATTTAGAGAAAAAAAGGGACTTATTTCTGACAGTTATATCAGCATTGTTCCAGAGGAAAATTTTGTGTGGAGAAAAACTATGGACAAAACACAATTTCCAAGAAAGAAGACATTGTTGATGAAAATTAGATAAGGCAATGGGTAACTTGCTGGGTGAAAAATTGCATTTCAATAAGAAGGACAGGCCACCAAGTTTCTTAAATATATTATTTGGAATGAAAAACCATAATGACGTCAGATTTGCAAGACATCTCTTCAGCCAGTTTATTTTAAAGGTGTTTATGGTGTCCACAAAATCTATAAAATCAAGGCCACCCTCACCTCTAGAATTAGAAAGAATTTCTTTCTTTAATTTGTGGGGCCTATTTTTCCAGATGAAATCCAAAAATGATCTATTAACCTCCTTTATAGTCTTGTCATTAATATATAGGGAAAGGGCAGGGTACACAAAGCGAGAGAGTCCCTCTACCTTAAACAAAAGTACTCTACCGAACAACGAAAGATCTCTCTGAAGCCAAATGTTAAATATGTTTTTAGTTTTTATCATTTTCTCATAAAAATTTAAATGATGTCTGGTTATTGGGTTTTTAGTAATATGAACACCCAAATATTTTACACAGTTTTTAACTGGAATATTTTCTAACACGTTTAATATTTACGACTCTTGATCGGGCTGCCTCCGACGTGATACCCGCGATAGCCAATGAGAGCGAGCAAGCGTCACCTACCGGATGCTGCGTGCTTCTATAGCCGAAACTTGGCAGCCACAAACATGCCATGAAAGCAGAGAACCCATATTTTTTTTTATACTTTGTTTTTCACTGTGAAACAGAATGCGCGCCAATCATCTAGTGTGTGCGTTCAGAGGATTATAAGGCTAAAAATCGGTTGAACTGACTTCATGTCTGTGGTCTCCCATGGTTTTAAAATCGGTTAAGATTTGAAAATCGTCTAGTGTGCGGCCAGCCTTAATTGCATGCTATTTATTAAATGAAAATGTATTATGGTTTAAACTTATGCTTAAATTTATAGTTTAAATTTATGCTTTGCTGACCCACTTGAGTACATCTTTATATGAAATGTCATAATTACTTCTATTATCTTTGAAATATGGTTAAAGGGGTCATGAGTTCTTCACACAAGAAATCGATTTTTTCTTGATCTTAGACCTTTATAGGGGTCTATGAACAATTTAAAACATCCTGCAGGTTTTATAGCTTAAATGTCCTCCTCGGTGCAAAAAAAAGAGCATTTATTTAACCAAGTTCCAATTACGGCCCATTTGGATATTGTGGAACTTGTGACATCTCACTGGCAAACAAATTTGCATATGACCACCTCTAGAGCAAGACAGTGACAAATCATTTTACATCATCTCACCACTGGCCACGCCCACTGGTCGCTTGACAGCTGACACTGTCTACACGGAACATCAACATCACCTCGCCACAGAAGCAAATAATTTAATTTCTGACGTACCCCATGCACTTGAGCTTCTCCCTACAGCAGGACAAATGGAAGAGTGAAGGAACATTCACTTTGATGTGTCCAGTTTAAACAGCTATCAAAATGTCCCAGATCATGTTGGAGGATTATATGTTCGTTTGAAGAATTTGACTGAAGTTTGTTTAGTAAATGAGGCACAGTGTAATGGAGAGTTCACAAAGAAACTTTTGTTGAAAGAACAAGCAGCCAGCTGTATTAGATCTGACAGAAGCTGCATTTCAAAGCCTAAGTAAACAATTTCATAACACTTTGTCTGTAAATTACGGTTTTATATGGATATGTTGTTTTTAAAACACATACTCACATGCAATAGCGGGGGCGTTGATACTTTTCCCCATTCAACTGTATTAGCCAATCACAACAGGCCCTGTTTTACTGACAAGCCATAAAGGACACTCCCCTAAAACTGTTCATTTCAGACAGAGGGCCAGAATGAGTGTTGAAAATATGTCATGGACCCTTTAAGGTGTACTGCTAAATATAATGTACTGACAAGCATTTATGGTAAAATAAAATATATAATTTCTATTGAAACATGCATGTGTATTTAAATATATTTTTAATTACACATTCGACATTACAAAGTGCATTTAAGTGTGTTAAGAAACAGTCATTAAAGTGTACTCATTTTAATTACATTTATTTTATTTCATTAAAATGAATATCTGCAATACAGTTTGCTATGCTTAAGATTTGATGTACACAACAAGTGCACATTCAATACAATTAAGCACTCTTCTTTTTCGCAAGGGGAGATTCCAGTCAAGACAGTTTATTGAGACAAAGGGGGATTATTTAAGTCAGTTCTGCACTGTCTGAGGACGATGAACTCTACTATGTGCTAAACAAGACAGTGCTGCCTCATTGTAGGCTTTCTATTTCTGAAGCCATCTGCCGCAGCCTGATACTGAAGTATGCGACAGATTTCGCTCTAACAGATACATCAACACAACCAGGCAGCCATTCAAATGAAAATAATCCATTCCATCAAAATCTACTGCAGCACACAAAGCAGACAAAGGAGATGTCATCCGTGTCAGAACAAAGTATGAAATGTTTGTTTCATCACGCTGCAGGCCTTTCAGGTAAGACAATAGACAAATATCAGGATGTAGCCGTCAGTCAGTCATGATACAGCCGCAGAGAAAAAAACAGACAAATTACAGCTAATTGCAAGTTGAAAGTCCAAAGAGGGGGGCCGCAATTTTGTGTTCCGAACCCAGTGCATAAAAGCCTTTGAGAGGGCTGGCGGATGATCGCAACGAGCCCGCGTGCAACCCTTACCATATCGCCAACACCTTTTATGGGCAGAGGAAGGCTGTAACTGCCTATCACTACATTAACAACACAGAGAATGCTTGTTTCCTAGCAGCAAAGCACAAGCTAAAAGACATTTATCACAGACAGCAGGAAGCTATTAAAACATGTAAAATGATGGGTTCGTTTCATACACATTCATTTCAGTGGGGAAGTCGTGGCCTAATGGTTAGAGAGTCGGACTCATAACCCAAAGGTTGCGGGTTCGAGTCTCGTACTGGCAGGGATTGTAGGGGGGGAGAATGAATGTACAGCGCTCTCTCCCACCTTCAATACCACGACTGAGGTGCCCTTGAGCAAGGCACCGAACTCCCAACTGCTCCCCGGGCGCCGCAGCAAAAAAAAAAATTTGCTGCCCACTGCTCTGGGTGTGTGTTCACGGTGTGTGTGTTCACTGCTGTGTGTGTGCACTTTGGATGGGTTAAATGCAGAGCACTAATTCCAAAATTACAATCACAAATAATGATGTGGCCACATTTCAAATCATGTCACATCACTTTCATTGTTAGAGAAATCCTTCCATGAGTGACATTTGATTGACAATGCACATTTTTTATGTGGATGGAAATCCAGTGTTAAACAAATACGCTGAATGAAAATGAGGTCTAGGATATACAGTAGAGCTGGAAAGAGGATGAAATTAGTTAATGGTGCTTTTAAAAACAGGTCTAATTTACCAGAGATATGTTTTCACTTTGAAACCGAAATGTCATAAAATGTCCAGTGACAGCGGAATGTGAAAATATATATAGGAATCTAAATAAAGCGAATTGCTGAGGACTATAATCAGCTGTGACAAGCAGGCAGATGTCTGCATAAACAAATTACACAGTAGTGCAGGCTCTCAAATAGCAAATATATCCTGATTTATGCATAAAGACCCTTTCGCACCAAATGCAAGACTAAAAAGTGAAACAAATGGCTGCCGAATGGTCTATTCACACCAAAAGCGAAAACAAATATCTGTTGGTCTAGACAAAAAGCAAATGCACAACAGTACATCAACACCTTTCAGCTGGTCTGCCACCCGGCTCTCAAAACAATGATTATAACCCACCTCCTCGAAGAAAACAGTTAAACAGTCTCGACAAGTAAGCAAGATCAATATGTCTAGTGACAGCGGTAAATATACAGTGGTATGTGTTTGGAGGCACGTGATTTAATATTTAAAATCTATTCTAAAATATCAAAGAGAAACTATAACATTTACATACTCTTATGAAGAAACACCATGAAAAAACAGAAAAGAAAAGTTTTTAGGGCTATCAATGTGATCACAAATAAAATCACACTGAAATCTTTACAAAAAAATTGAAAATGCTCAAAATAAATAAATAAATAACAGTAAAAACGTGTTAGTTAGTTAACTGTAAGTTATCCTGACATATATTGTGAAAAACTGCATGGTTAAACATTGCATTACATGTAGCAATTTATAATAAACTCTTATTCATCATGAGGCTTTATATTTTACAGTCTGTATTATTATGAATATTAGTAAACGTTAAGTTAAAAAAATGATTTTGTACATTAACATCAGAATGTAGTGTCGTCTGCAAACTTCAGGAGCTTGACAGAGGGGTCTTTAAATGTGCAGTCGTTGGTGTACAGGGAGAAGAACATTAACTTTTAATTTAACAATAAGGTTTTCAAATCATATAATCATATATGATGCAGCACACGGGGACTTCTGGGAACATCATTTTACTGTTTTGATGTGAATTATAATTTAGCTCATATTTTTACTAAAGAAATGGGTAACACTTTACAATAAGGGTACATGAATAATCATGTACTAATGCCTAAATTAATACTTAATTCATCATATACTAATGATTATTAAAGGTGTTAACTAATCATGAACTAATGAAGAGCTATCCTTAACTATGACTGTAGTCGTATCGATTCACGCATGAATAATGGCAGCCTTAAATACATGTTAGTACATATTTGATAGTTAATGCATTAATTAACATGGGTAAACTAAATCAAACAGCCTCTTTAAGAAGGAATACAAAATACTCTGACTTTGAAATTAATTTAAATCATTTAATATCATAATTTGAGCTTTTGACATCTTCAGCATTGTCATAATCATTACTGGTTGGCGAAGGATTAGTTGATCCTCCTCATCAAGCATAGAAAATACTAAATACGCTAATAACTGATCTTGTCTGTTTTGTGTTGATCTCTTTCCCTTTAAATGATGATCCTGTTTAAAGGAATAAAGATGACTCTTACTGCATGTTTAATATTAATGGTATTTTATTTGATGATTTGTTAATGTGTCATTGTGTCATGACTTTACTTTGAGGGGCCCATCATTACTAACTCATTATTAACTACCCATAAACTAACATCAACTCATGGTTTGTTAATGCATTATTTTGACATGACTTTACTTGAGGGGGCCCAATCATAATTAATTCACTGTTAACTACTTACGAAACTCAGCTCATGATTTATTTTATACTTTCTATCAAATACACATGTACTAACACAGTGCGTATTGAGCCCGATTAAGAGATATGGTGTGGCTTTTCAAGAAGTCAGAGAGCGGAGGTACAGGATCATCACGACCTGCGTCTAGATGGAGAGTGAACTGTACTGACACCCAGCAAACGTTCTGACCTTACCTGCATGTTTCTAGATTGGCCATTTCTTTTGGAATCGTTCAAATATTCTTTGTGGGTTTTGAGTTTATTTATTTATTTAGCTGCATATAAGTCACAGTAGGGTGAAATTAAAGGGAAAGAGAACGACTAATCCTTCGCCAACCAGTAATGATTATGACAATGCTGAAGATGCCAAAAGCTTAAATTATGATATTAAATTATTTAAATTAATTTAAAAGTCAGAGTATTTCTTATTCCTTCTTAAAGAGGCTGTTTGATTTAGTTTACCAATAAATGTTAATTAACGCATTAACTATCAAACATATACTAACATGTAGTTAAGGCTGCCGTTATTCATGCGTGAATCGACTCCAGTCGTAGTTAAGGATAGCTCTTCACTAGTTCATGATTAGTTAACACCTTTAATAATCATTAGTATATGATGAATTAAGTAATAATTTAGGCATAAGTACATGATTATTCATGTACGCTTATTGTAAAGTGTTACCAAGAAATGAATTTTACTGAAACAATTTATAACAATTGTTTTAGTATAACAATTTATCTGTAAAAATATTATATAGATTTAAACTGTAAATTATATGGTAATTTATATTTTTTACTTCTTAAACACAGTGAAATTACATATACATCAATGTTAAATCATTTATAATTTTGCTAACACTTTACAATAAGGTTTTTATTAATTGTTAACTAAACTATGTTGTTAACTAAAGTAGTTAACTAATATTAACTAATGAACCTTATTGTAAAGTGTTACCATAATTTTTCTGCCTATATGGTAAGGTAACTTACAGTTAAACAATTAGCAGGTTTTACTATTTTTCCAATCTTTATTCATGAAAATGTCTAGCATTTTTTGTACAGTAAGGATCCACTGCATAGAGCTATTCAAAATCGTATTTGCAATGAATATTTTTGATTGGTATGAATAAACCATAAAGGTTTATGAGCTCCACAATAGTCTTTAATCTCTAACTATGAAGTGATACTTCCCTGGATTTTCTGAAGCATAATACTAGTTTTCAGTCAGGTATAGAACCTTTGAGCACAACTAATAGAGATGCATTTTTCTTACAATGACCATTTTTCAACATGGCAGTCTTTTGATCGGTGGGAAAAGAACAGTTCTAGCTGAGCAGTATTGGTTGTGGTAAGAAGAAAGGTCCCTAAAGAAAGCAAGCAAGAAGTGAGAGAGGTCCTGCACTGAGACTGGAGTACAGAGCACAATGCCAGTGTGTCTTTATTATGAAAGCCTGTTTCTGCCACAGAATAATAGAATAAAAGGTGTAAGAGCAAAATTAATTTTCTTCTTTTTTTCTTTTTTCTTTTTTTATTCCATGGCACAAATGGACTTCGATAGTTTATCAGCAAGCACATGATGTCCCAAATACTGTAATGACTGCAATGATGACTAATGAATCATTAGGCAAATTTATAACCTTGCAGAAATGTTTCTTCTTCCAAACAGCACGAGAGTGTCAGAGATGCAGGGACAGCATAGACAGAAGAATGTTACGTGTTGCATGAGGGCATGCAGAGGAGGAAGTGAAGAACAGCCCTGAGAGGGAGACCAGACAGCTGGTGTTACAGAATGAAGAGTGACACATTACAAGGTTTTGTTATGAAGGCTGTCAAATGCAGTTTAAGTGCTGCAGGAATTATGTGATATTAAAGAAGGAAAGCAATTCCTTCTAAATATCCAATCAAATTTTGAATAAATATCTCAGAGGCAAATTCACTAAACAGTTGCACAAGATTTTAGTGCAAATACAACGTTATTCACTAACCACATGCAATCCTGTTGAATCAAGTGCTAAATGGCCTGAAATAGCATGGGACCGTGAACACTAAAATTCAATTAAAGTTCAATTAATTAATTATTGAGTGTGTAATCTTTAAATGTTGTACACATTATGAATTCAGAATAAATGTGAAGCATTTAACATATATAATAATAACTGATTAAAATTAAGTAAAAATCTGAATTTTTGAAAAAAAAAATCATAAGTTTTAAACAACAGGGTTAATAAGCATAAGCATAAACATATTCAGATAAACATGCCTCTTTTGCAAATTAGGCTCATTATAAAATTCACCTTATTCACAAAATTCAGATAACAAATTTTACTAATAAAAGAGTACCATAAAATACCATTTCTAATCTTGATATACTATTGTTCAAAACTTCAGGGTCAATAAGATTTTTATTTATTTATTTAATGAATACTTTTATTCAGCAATGATGCATTTAATTGATCAAAAGTGACAGGAAAAAAACATTTCTAATGTTACAAATTTATAATTTTTCTATTATTTCAAATAAATGCTGTTCTTTGAACTTCGAGAACTCTTGGAGAAAAAAAATCATGGTTTCCACAAAAATAGTAATGCAACAACTGTTTTTAACATTGATAATCATAAGAAATTATACGTCAGCATTTTAGAATAATTTATAAAGGATCATGTCACACTGAAGACATTTTACATTTTAAAATATGTTAGAACAGTTATTTTAAATTGTAATAATATTTCACAAGATCACTGTTTTTACTGTATTTTTGATCAAATAAATGCAGGCTCGGTGAGCCTAAGACACTTCTTTCAAAAGCATTAAAAAAATCTTACGGATCCCAAACTTTTGAACTGTAGTATGTAACAAAGTACCATGGTATTGCCTAATAATGCAGTACAATCACTGTGTCATGGTAGCAACATAATAACAAGGTTGAATTTCTGCAAGACAACACATAAAGTTGACCTGCTGTAAGCTTCTGAAAATGAAGGTAGACTCAGTCAAATAGCTTACAGTAAGTTCAACAATAACAAGCATTAATAATGATCATATAAAGCAAATCCAACAGCAAACAACTGTAGCGTCTGGACCAATCAGACACACCATTTTTCATTTGATTTAACAAATCAATTATTCATTAGATTAACAAACGTTCACAGAGTATGTTAGACCAGTTTAAGTGTTTATGTAGTATGTTTAGACTAGTTTAAGTGTTTATGTAGTTAATAAAGTCTTACTTGTATCACACTTGACGTTGTTCATTGTTTGCTCATAACTGGAGTCACTTAATCATGCAGATTTATGCTACAAGCTCTTTGTAGAATTGTACAGTAAGAAAGTTATTTCCCTTAACCAGGAAAGTAACGTTCTTAGAATTGACAGACAGTTGACCCTGAGAGGTCAAGTAAATATCTACAGCGGATCTAAATATTTATAATTAATTATAACTAGTTATGATTAGTTATTCATATTTCCCTTATGAGCTGATTCGCTACACAACACAGAAATACAAAAATAAACCTACATGCTAGTTACTATATATTTTCTAAGTTTTCTATCTAATATACGATAATTTAGTGTTCAGTGGGCAACTAAGAAAACATTGTGTATAATATGCAGTACATTCAGAAGGTGCACAGAATAACAGAAACACAACAGGTTCACTTTGAAATAATTATATCACAATTACAAATGCAGCTGCAGAGATGAGTCACATTAATTACTTCAGGTTCATTTGTAAATTAGCAGTATGTGACAGTTATTTAAAAAGTGTGACAATTAGCATTTTGATATGCAAGTTTTCATATCCTCATGAGACAACTAAAAAAAAAAAACTTCGAAAGAAGACAAACAAGCTTGTGCTTGTAATGCCAGTTATTTCTGTGATAAATAGAGCAGTTTCATGAATAATGACATCATATTCCAGCCAAATCCATTTGATTTGTATAGTGCCTTTCGTAATACATATTGTTTCAAAGCAGCTTGTAAAATTATATACTAACATGTAGAAAATCATCCCTTAATGCCTCCAGTGAGAGAGCCAAACATGGAGAAACAGCAGTGGTGAAAGGCACCAGCGGTAGCTATCCAAAGCTCATCAATACAGACAGACTGTCACTTCACAGTCTGGTTGCTAAGTGCCACAAAAGCACAGCCTCAAAAATGACCACAGAAATAAATAAGGCCCTCTGTGACACAATCACCACAAAAACTGTACATTGAGCTTCACAAAACTGACATTTATGGCAGAGCTGCCATTCAGAAATCACTTTTATCCACGGCGACATACAAAGGCCCATAACTTGCAATAAGAAGCTCACAACACGGAGCCCAGAAGTAATGAAGAAAAACCTAAAATAAGTTCATATTTAAGTTAATTTTCGACCATTTAACTAAATATTTGCATGTTCACAGTTCTGCAGTGTTGGTTAATGGTCACATGACATGCAGGTAAACATAACATTTCATATTATTTTAGTAGGTGTGTAATTTTGAATGTATTTATTTTAAAATTATTTCAGTCAGGACCACTCTGTTTGATTAAGATTATTGTAGAGGTCCTGAAGATTATTTTGGCGACAGGCTTTGCTCTGAAGGATTCAGATTCTGAGCTGTCCACAAGCAAACCTCACTGAGGTTTGAAACCCCCAAAGCCTAATTCAATTACCAGAATTCTTTTATGTGCAACAACAGATATAAACTTCTGTCTGTAAATGAGACTGGACAAGATTAAGCAACGATTAGCTGATAGATTATTCCCGTCCACAAAACGCTAAGTGATCATGCCTGTATAAGGAGGAGTTGGGGATGAAGGAGGGTCTGTGCATGTCTGTGCAATAGATTAAGGTGTGATATATTATAATCGAATATTATAATAAAGTGTGAGTGCGGATGCACTTATATATCTTATTTAATTGTAGTAGGAGGAGTTCACATCAGCTGAGCGTCAGCTGATGCTGGCTGTCACGCCGTGGTCTGCTTAAACTTACACTTGAGCTCCATTCGTCACTCAAACTACATTTCTTTATTTTAATTTTACATTTTAATGATTTAATTACTTAGTAGCTTTTTGTTAATCTGATGAACCACCTACAGTTCTCTCACAAACCCCAATTTTTGTTCTATATGTTGATCATAGAGTGGATCTATATGAGAAAGCATGCTGGATAGGTCAGGCTGCAACCTTGACAGTCCTAGTTTGATCACAAGATGTAATCCACAACAATTTGTATCACGTCTTGATAAAAGCCTTGATTTTTACAAATAAACGTGGGTCTTACTATAGCAAACGACATGTGACAGTTTCAAAGTGAGGCATTTTAGACAATGAATAAATAATATACGAGAATGTAAATGTCACAAAATCGCTTTTTAATATTGAAATACAACAGAACACAATACTGTTGTCACGGTGTGGAGCGAAGGAGCGAGGAGACGTGGGAGCATTTACAATGAACAGTCTTTATTAACCAATAGGACAAGGAACACCCACGTAGCACCGGGGAATGATGTTTAGACAGGACGCAGGACTCAGGAAACACAAGGCTAATATACTCAACCAAACGATGGACTAATAAGATGATTAATGAACACAGACAAAGGAGTAGCACAACATTTGAAGTAAGACACCGGACAAAAGAAACAAGGGAGTAACTAGGTCATGGAAGGCACATGGGGAGAAAAACACAAGACACAGGACTGACATTACTCCCCCCTCCCCAAATATATATATATATATATATATATATATATATACAGGTATATATTATATATATATATAATAACCAATAACACTGATAATATACAGTATTGTCATCTGCAGCTTGTCATATACTGTTGTCAGGTGAAACAATTCCATCAGACTGAATTAACTTATGTATTTATTTCACCTTGTTAATTAAATTTGCTAAATAAGATCTGCTGCAGACACATTTACATCAGCGATTCTGCAGGTGTCCCTTCACCTTGTCTCTGAATGGCTTATATTCACAGCTGTCTTCTTTAAACCTTCTTATTCAGCTGGTTGGCAGAAAAATACAATTTGGGATTACTGGCTTTATTAGAGATGCAAAAAAAACACTACATTTAGGCATGTTTTTAATTCTAAAAATACCCAAATCTACTGGAAATACAGAATGATAATGCCCTATTAAATCCTGTTAAACGGAAGAAAACAGTCAAATGCAATAGGGATAATGAAATTGGGATAGTTCACCCAGGGGGAAAAAAACACACAAAAGAAGATCTTTTAAAAAATAAAAGTCACTGTGATTCAGTGTTGTTTTGCACCCCATGACTTTAACTGTATGTACAAAAACATTCTTCAAAATATCTTCTATGTTCTGCATAAGAAATTATTCATTAAGGTTTGGAACATGATAATGAGTAAATGATGACAATTTTCATTTTTGGGTAATTTTTTCTCAAAGAAATGCATTCTTCTTTCTGAAGAATAATGTAGTATCTCACAACACACAAAGAAACCTTTCTGACTCTTCAGCTGTTTGACATAATATATTGTTGACTTATAATATATTGTTAGGTATACTTTGTTTTCCTGTGTACATTGTTACTTCCAGTTCTATTGTTGATTTTAAACACTTTGTATGTATGAGTAATTTAAAAACACTAAACTATTTTTCGTCCAGGGGCTCTTGAGTGTTTGGGGGTCTATGTTATGCCTTGTTAAGTTGAGGGTAATCACATATTGATCACTGGCTATGTAGCATTTCATTAAAATTGCACTTGACCCTGGATCCCTCAGCAATCTGTGTAAATAGGCTGGTGTAGTGCTGTACTTCTGTTGAGTGGCATTGTGCCCGGATAGCTACAGTATGTTGTCTGTTTTTTGTTTATGTAGGTGAATTGTAGGCCTGCTGCACTGGTAAGGAAATAAATTAGTTTGGATAACAGTGTACTTTATACGCTTAAAGGGACATTCCACCAAAAAAAAATGAAAATTCCATGTCATTACGAACCTGTATGTATGTGCAACTCAAAAGACATTTTGACTGTTTTTATGTCACAGTGAAAGTCAATGGGTCTCATTAACTTATAGGATAATTGTGTGGATTATTCATATTTATATGCACAGGAGAACTTCTTGTGAAAAAAAAATCACCTAATTCACAACTCGTGTATACGCACATGAATTCGTTCTTAACCTCAATGTAATGTTAATGAATTTGGAGCACTCTTAATGAGCGCCTCAGTGCAGGAGGTTAGTAATTTGAATAAAACACGCCCAAACCATCTCCATACAATGGCTTTCCAAGCAACATTTCCTTTGCAACCTTTCATCACTCTAAGCAAATATGACTCTCTCTCTCTCTCTATGTGTTTGTGTGTTTTGAATAGGAATATTTTGCCATGTTGACATACAATACAAAGAGAAAGAAACTATAGCTGCTTTTCCACCATCAGGTCAAACATTTCTATGAATGGTAAGGAACGGTTCCAGTCATGTTTCCACTTGAGCTCGGTTTGGCACGCCACGATTAGGAACCGTTCTCAGCCCGGAAATCTGCCAGAAATGCGTGTAGTGATGTCGCCACTCGGGATGGGTCACTTGTTTGTTGTTTGGCTATTAGTTTCTCTCTGTAGCTGGCTAGGTGCACTATTTAAGCAAAATAAACAGAAATATCTGATCATCCTCCATAATCTGGTCACTATTTACATCTCATACTGTAGTCACGGCCTAATGGTTAGACAGTCGAACTTGTAACCCAAAGGTCGCGGGTTCGAGTCTCGGTACTGGCAGGGATTGTAGGTGGGGGGGAGTGAATGACCAGCGCTCTCTTCCACCATAATTTCCACGACTGAGATGAGACCCTTGAGCAAGGCGCCCTGGGTGCCGCAGCAAAAATGCTCCGTGTGCGTTTGTTCACTTCTCATTTTTGTGTGTGTGCACTTGGATGGGATAAATGCAGAGCACAAATTCAGAGTATGGGACACCATACTTGGCTACATGTCACATCACTCACTTTAAAAATTTAAACACTTGTGTAACCAAGGCAACGACTGACACCTTTGCACTACGAGTTCTGTTAGCAGCCCCACAGTGGAAAACGAAACCATATCAGTGCCGCCTGGGCTAGATTGGCACAGAATAGGACGGTTCAGCAACGAGAACGGTTCGGTGGTGGAAAAGCGGCTTATATTTACTATCAACAACAAGTAGTTTGTGAGTTGATGAAAAGCTAATTAATTCAATCATAAAAAAGTAAACTTTAAAATAAAAACAATACTTGAACACTAAAAACTTGAACAATAACAATATTTTATTTATTTTCCTGCATATCAGTGTGATCATTAACCGACATGAGAGAACTGTGAACATGTGAATGTGTCATAAAATTATTAATATTTAAATATCAACTTAAAATCTCAGGTGGCCTTCAAGTAAATATTTTAAGTCTAAATAATGTGATGATTATAATCCATAAAAAAGTATCTGTAATCTGATTCTAAGCATTTTAAAAATCTAATAAGTAATTTTTGAAATCTGATTACATAATTCATATACATATTTATGTGAAATATATTCAAGATGAAATGTCTATGTAATAGTGTGCTTATTGCATATGGGTGGTTTCATAATTTTTTTCATAAATTTACAATACATTTTAGAATGAAAGCAATTGATGAATCAATATTTGTTACTGAAAACATTTGTACGCAGATTTCACACACAAATTTGTGCATAGGTTAGTGATGAGACCCATGTTTTCTTTTGTGTTCCACAGAAGAAAGTATAAATTATCTCACTACAATTTAAAAGAAAAAGACCAAAACAAAGAGTATATTGTAAAATTACATTTTTATATATATATTTTCCTCGGGCCAAGGCACAGCCAACTTTGTCCTCATTTGTTGTTGTTTTTGACGCTGTAACAATGAACAATTTACAATTATATTATGTTTCAACTTGTAACTAATTACCATAACTTGACCAGATTGGTTTATAAATGCTGAGCTGTTTAAGTAGGAGGGAGATAAAGTCCTAATGGTGGCAGTAAAAAAGGCAGGCAGAGTGGGCAGAAGAAACAGATGGTTAGTGCTTTGGAGAGTTGGAGAAGAAGGTTGGCATGTCTGAATCTAATGCCATGCAATAGAGAGAGGAGGCACGTCAATGATTTAATGAAGTCCTCTCCTCACCTCCTCAAGAGAGCCGCTTTAATCTAAAGCCATCGCTGCACAGCTCTTCCCTGACAGGTGCAGGAAATGCAATCAGCATTGCATGCTGCCCCAGAGAGTGCTCCACTAGAGTAAAGCCATGAATTAAACGCCTTTTCCACTGTTCATGTCTGAGTTCCCTGTCTCTCAAACTCAACGTACAATGCAAAGTGCAGTAAGAGAACATGACATCCTGAATAATTAATTTACTGAAAATAGCAATTATTTTGAGAGGTTTTCATGAACAGAACTGATAGAGAAGAGTAGAATATTAATATACAGAATATTCCAGCTGTGAGCACAAGCCATTTGGCAGTGTTGATATTTTGGCATTTTGAATAAATATTACTTCTTTCGCATGACTGATTGAAACAAAGACGAATAATGTGCCATTATGTACAATGCATTGCTAGCAATTTACTAATGGGTGAGAATTTTAATAGAATAAATGACTCAGTTACTCAGTAATTTGTTGTGAAACAGTCTGTAAAGAGGAAGTCAGATGCATTTTTCCCTCTTGCGTTCAGTGTTAATTTACTGATCAAAGCCATAAATAAAATCTTTGTGGATGTAATTAGCTGAAGGCAAGATTTATGTGGCCGAAATCAATGGATGGTGTTATCTGTGCTGAAATATCTAGGACAGCGCGGTTTGTTGGTCAAAAAAGGTTATGTCCCCCAAAATAATGACAAATTTTTTCATTGAAGTTGTAAAAATATTCATGCTTTCCGTCCTCTTCGGTTATGGATTATGGATGTTTCCCTTTTGAGTTCCATTTCACTATTATTTCATATTAATGTTACTTTATATTACCCGTTAATATAAATAATTAATGCATAAAATGATATTTATTTATGTCTGTTCATGGGCTGCTGATCCTCTTTTGATTTTACAGCTCATCTAAAAGTCAAACACATTTTCTTAAAGTGAAAAAGAGTTATTTTAGCGTTTGTGAAATTTAAAAGCTACCTTCACACTTATAGGGAACGATCATCCTTCACACTACACATGCTCAAGTACCTAAGGGAGCATGAAAATCACCAAAAATCTGGGGATTCATTGGCCCAATGTAAACCTCAGTTATGCTATCTTTCATTGCTTTAAAGGCTCTGGAATGCATGAAATACAGATTGTATTGGAGTCAGACATACACACGATGGAAGGCCATAACAGTCAGGGCTATTCAACTGAAAACCCAAAGGAAGATAGAGACAGGGATAAAGCAGATCACAGGAAGAGCTCTGTCCAAACAACTGCACTGAAATCCCAGTAGCAACACATTTACTTTGTTATAAAAACCTTATTTGCATATAGGATACAGTGAGCACATTCCATGAAAGAGTCATGGGAAAGGGCCTGAAACTTTATTACATTTTTTATTTAATAAAGTTTTTTAAATTTTTTTATTAAAGTTTATCAGTTCTTTTTCAGCAAATGATCAGTGCTTTTTCGAAAATATATTTTAAAGGTCAAACTAAATATTATAGTTTTATTTTCTATATCAATTTTGTCTATGACAAAATACACAGCCAAGATAAATTATGTTTTTGGTTATAAAACTCAATAAATAATTAATAAACAAAAAAAGTCAATAATTAAAAGATTTTGCTACAAAAAAAAAATGAATTCAATAATATATCATGCCTAAATTATAACATGAATCATTTTAATTAAAATAAAATATATATCTAATAGGTCTCAAAATAATGGAATTGTGTCGCAAAAAAACAACGAGTAATCAATACCATAATTTCACTATAAACATACCATGCACCATCTTGACCACTATCTGAGCCTCTGAAAGTTTCCATCAGTTTCAGTCAATAAATCAATGTCAGACTGAGATTTGTTTGCCGCAGGAGAATGGGACACTTCTGACATCCCATGAATACAATGAGGATTAATTCTTAGCATGTCAGAATGTTCTCTAAAATAACTGCAAAGAAATTGCACGCCAGCACAATATGTGCTGTATTTCCAAACACATTTTCGAGCATGCTGACTGAGCAATCATACAAAGATAATTTAAACTGATTCATTTATTAATCATTGAGTTTGGTAAATTATTCAACTATTTTCACATTTTCCACTTCATTTATAAAATAGGTGACCCTTATTAGTCGCCTGGCAATTTCTGTAATAACATTGATTAGGGTGACCATAACAGTAGTGGGCAAAAGTGATGTCCGGCATAGGAAAATTGACATCTTCACTCTTTATTCAAACATTTTATTATTAAGGATTTTGTAAGCATATTGCATGGTTATGCTTGGAGTGTAAAACTAATGCACACCCTCAACTGTTTCATTTGTAACAATGTAATGTAACATGACAAATTGAAATTACACACAATGCATAAACTTATTGAGTATTGCCCTGCATGGAGAATGACTGCTGTAATCAAAGGGAGAACCAACAAAATGTTAATAACTAATAATATTCTTGTATTCAATGTAAGTTTTAATTTCTGCAAGCGTTTTGTTTTTTATGCATTTTTATTGCATATAACTAAAACCCATATTCTATGGGTTTGCTTTCTTTGCAAAAAAATGTTGTCAGTTAAATACCAAGTCGGTGTTTTCTTTTTCCCCAATATATTTTGATCTTGTAGAGTCATTAAAAGCGAATATTGAAAAATATCCTCTCTGTGCATCACTTTATGTCCTTAATACTTGCTGGGTAAAGGTAATGACTGAAATAGCGAATAGCGTGCAGGCATTGTACGTAACTGACCAATCGTGAAGTGCAAGAAGGTGGGATCTACAGAGAATCGTCAAAGCAATGCAAATATACATATAATGTATGAGGACTGCAGAGAGCACATCAGTAAGAAAAAGACATTAAGTCAATTTAGGATTCCCGGCCTTGACTGGGAAAAAGAAGATGTATGGTCACCATAACATTGACTAATATTTGTGTTTGGACCGAGGTCTGGTCACTGTACCAGAGGTTAGTGCTTAAATTTACCTGCCCAGTTAAATAACACAGATCCCGCTATATAATTGATTACAAATAGCTCAGCTCAGTGCAGGATTGTTTGTGCCATGTCAGCTTTGAAGAGGAAGTTTAATTATATCCCAGAGGAACACTCACAGTACCTCCAATACAGTGAGGAACTGCAGGTCAGTTCCTGCGTCCCACTCTTCCTGTTGTACTTGAAGTAAAAGATCATTAGCATTCAACTCAGCACAAAGCAGCAAAAGCACAGGCTTATTTGGCCAATCTGCCGTATTCTTTTGAGCAGGAGTCAAGATAGTAAGATAGACTTGTCCCCATTTTTATTGTGTGAGTTCTAAGAAAACAACTGGGAGAAAGATCCATGGATGACTACCATCCTGCACTAGCACAGTTAAGTTTTTGTTCAAATCACAGCGGGATACACTATACAAACATTAGATTTGATATTTTATTCCAAAATGTCAGTGCAAACATATTTATCCCATCAAAATTCTCTAGCAAGAGCTGATATGCTGCAATCAACTTTCTCCGAGAGTTTGATGTCACAGAGCAGCAGCTATGACTGCTAAAGCGAGACATATTTCAAAGATATCTGAGTCACTTCTGTAGCGCTGGGACTAGCAGCATTCATTCGGCTTGGGTCAATTGGAAGATCGTGTTAGGTTTACATCTAGATCTGAATGGTGCTGCTTACCGCGTCCTTGCAGCACCCTCGCTTTATTCATCTGTAGTATATCTTCCCACAACATCGGCCTCCTCCCCCACGGTAGTTAAAGAACTTTTGTTTATGTGAAGTCAGAGGATCTAAAAGAACATCTTGCAAGTGCTAATCAAACAGTCTGAGAGCCAGAGAGCTTGTCATACCTAGATATGAAACCATATCAAAGCACGAGGCCGTGGCTCTGTTCTTCAAAAAAGATCACTGGCTACCAACTGCACCTCATCAGCCAACACATAGCAGCAAACCTTGGCAGGAGTTGTACACTTCAGTGCACATTTAGGTATTTTAATTAACAGCATCGCTGTCAATTAATATTTCATTCTCTAATTAGCACAAAGGACCTGACAACCTGCACAGGAGTCATCACATTTGACATATTTGTCAGAGCCTGTAATAAATTACCAATGCGGTTGTGCTCTTTTTTTCTAGATTTGTCTTAAAAAGACAAAGTCTGCATTTTGCACTACTTTTCTGTATCAGCGCTGTAATTAGAGCCTGTTGGAGATGATGAAAAATGTAACTGATTAGGCCCACACAGAGACCTACGCAAATTTCTGCAGAAATCCAAGCATTCATACATTTTTACACATCCCCCACATACATATTGAATGTTTGTTTATGGCATATTTTTAGCCAATTTTTTATTATGCTTTCAACAATCAATAAGAGTTAAGAATTCTCTAGGGATGCACAATATATCAGCACCATACTGTATAAGCCAATATTAGCTCCTTTTTCATTTAAATATATTGGATATTTAATTGTTTTCACCTGTTTTAAGATTTGGATAGCTTTTTCCATTATCTAGCACTAAATTAAAAGCATAGTGATATATTACAACAAAGATTTAAACTTAGGCAGTGATTCTCAATTGACTCCTAGGTCGCTCATTGTGCACAAAAATATTCAAAGGCCCCATGTATTTAATCGTTTATGATTCTCTGGATAAGAATTAAGGATAAAAGGATATAGAAGGACATAAACATGTCAGAATGCCAATTTTTTAGTTTTTATTCAATTACATGACTTTTCCAGGTCTAGAAATCACACTTTGATAATTAGTCTCATATCATATATCATATCATATCATACCACATATATCATATGATATATCATAGACAGTGGGAACCCCTGGTTATTAAAAGAAAAAGTAATAAAAAAAATTATTAATAAAAATAATAGTTGTTTTAGTTTATTTTAATGCTGGTCTTGTTTTAAATTGTATTTTAAAGTCATCTTGAGGCCCCCTTGGAAGTTTGGCAACGAGCCCTCTTGTTGAGAACCATTGCTTCAAAGGCAATTTCCATTTAAAGGGATAGTTAACCAACAAATGAAATTTTGTTTCCTTATGCCTTTCTTTATTCTCTGGAACACAAAAGAAGATATTTTGAAAAAATAGATAAAAATGTAATTAATTAAAAATAGAAATCTTGCTTGAAGATAGTATAATATTAATGAAAATTATATATATATATATATATATATATATATATATATATATATAT
>NW_015537927.1:218906-221238 GCF_001515605.1 Sinocyclocheilus anshuiensis | reverse complement strand
CCCTGAACAGTTATCATCTCTTGATGTTAACCGTGCTACTGATACTTTCTGCTCCACTCTTACATCTTGTTTAGATACTGTCTGCTGTTCTCCGTGAGCATCGTTCTAAGCTCAGGGCTGCTGAAAGAGTATGGCGCAAATCAAACAATCATATTGACATTAATGTGTATCAGTCACTCCTCTCTTCCTTCTCTGCTAATGTCGCCATTTTTCCTGCAGTTGTACCTGCACTCACTCACATCATTAACACATCCCTTCACACTGGTGTTTTTCCCCCAGCATTTAGACAGGCTCGTATAACCACACTACTTAAGAAACCCACCCTTAAGACTTTTAAATTAAATGTTCCCTCCTGGTGGAATGACCTGCCCAACTCAGTCCAAGCAGCTGAGTCCTTAGCCATCTTCAAGAATCGGCTAAAAACACATCTCTTCCATCTTTATTTGACCCTCTAACTGTAGCACTCTCTATTCTAATTCTATTCTTTATATATATATAAAAAAAACAACTTGACCCTTTTAGACTTGCACTCTATTTATTTACTAACTTGTTTTCTTAAAAAAAAAAAAACTAACACTTGCTTCTCTAATCTTTTTGCATTCTGTCTATGTGTTTTCTTTTTATTTATTATACAATTATAATTCTGACTTTCTGACTTCTGATTAACAAAAGCAAAAAAGGCCTCTAACACTAGCTTGCTCTATTCTTTTTCTATTCTGTCTGTTTTCTTTTTATTTATTATATGATTTTAAAAAACTGCTACGTGTACTGCATTAAGCTAACTGAGACTTGTTATAGCACTTGCATATCATTGCTATTTTGTTTATTTTGATTGCTTCCATTGTCCTCATATGTAAGTCGCTTTGGATAAAAGTGTCTGCTAAATGTCTAAATGTAATGAAAAAAGGCCACTTAAGTGCACTTAAAGACAGTACAGTTTAATGACTGTTTCTTAGCATTCTTTAAAAATACACTTTAAAAAGTGGACTTCGTAATAATGTCAAATTAAAAGTTTTACATCAAAGTACATTTTTGTTTTAATAATCTTTGGACATGTTTTTAAAGTGGACATGTTTTTAAAGAAGTACACTTATTGTGATGTATTACACTAAAACTACGGTGGAAAAAACAAATGAAAAAACACATGCAAATAGAAAAAAACCACCTGCAAATTAAGAAAACATTTCCTTCAATTTGACAACACACGCGCTGCAAATTCTCACAACACAAACAAATACAGAAACACACTGCAAATACAGAAACGCGCTGCAAATTCTCACAAGACAACCAAATACAGAAGCACGCTGCAAATTCTCAAATCACAAACAAATATAGAAACGCGCTGCAAAGACTCACAACACAACCAAATGCAGAAAAGCGCTGCAGATACAGAAACGTGCTGCAAATTCTCACAACACAAACAAATACAGAAACGCACTGCAAAGACTCACAACCAAATACTGAAACGCACTGCAAATTCTCACAACACAACCAAATACAGAAACGCACTGCAAATACAGAAACGCACTGCAAATTCTCATAATACAACCAAACAAAGAAACACGCTGAAAATAGGCTACAGAAACACGCTGCAAATACAGAAACGCGCTGCAAATACTCACAACACAACCAAATACAGAAACGTGCTGAAAATAGGCTACAGAAACACGCAGCAAATTCTCACAAGACAAACAAATACAGAAACGAGCTGCAAAGACTCACAACACAACCAAATGCAGAAACGCGCTGCAAATTCTCACAACTCAACCAAACAGAAAAGTGCTGCAAATACAGAAACGCATTGCAAATTCTCACAACACAACCAAATACAGAATCGTGCTGCAAATTCTCACAACACAAACAAATACAGAAACGCGCTGCAAATAAGCTTCCCTTAAACATTTCCGATGTGGTTTGTGAATATTTGCAGCGCATTTCTGTTTTTGTTCGTTTGTTTTGTATTTGCAGCACGTTTTTGTGTTTGTGTTGTGTGTATTTGCAGCGCGTTTCTGTATTTGGTTGTGTTGTGAGTCTTTGCAGCTCGTTTCTGTATTTGTTTGTCTTGTGAGAATTTGCTGCGTGTTTTCTGTAGCCATTTTCAAATGCAGAAATGCACTGCAAAGACTCACAACACAAACAAATACAGAAACGCGCTGCAAATTCTCACAACACAAACAAATACAGAAATGCGCAGCAAATTCTCACAACACAAACAAATACAGAAACGCACTACAAATACAGATATGCGCTGCAAATTCTCACAACACAAACAAATACAGAAAAGTGCTGCAAAATCTCACAACATAAACAAAAACAGAAACGCGCTGCAAAT
>NW_015537927.1:206790-218543 GCF_001515605.1 Sinocyclocheilus anshuiensis | reverse complement strand
TACTTAAACGCACTTCAAATTCTCACAACACAACCAAATACAGAAACGCACTGCAAATACAGAAACGCACTGCAAATTCTTACAACACAACCAAATACAGAAACGCACTGCAAATACAGAAACGCGCTGCAAATTCTCACAACACAACTAAATAAAGAAACGCGCTGAAAATAGGCTACAGAAACACGCTGCAAATACAGAAACGCGCTGCAAATTCTCACAACACAACCAAATAGAGAAACACGCTGAAAATAGGCTACAGAAACATGCTGCAAATACAGAAACACGCTGCAAATTCTCACAACACAAACAAATACAGAAACGAGCTGTAAATACAGAAACGCACAGCAAATTCTCACAACACATCAAAGAAATGCGCTGCAAATAAGCTTCCCTTAAACATTTCCGATGTGGTCTGTGCATATTTGCAGCGCATTTCTGTTTTTGTTTGTTTGTTTTGTATTTGCAGCACGTTTCCTTTGTGTGTGTTGTGTGTATTTGCAGCGCGTTTCTGTATTTGGTTGTGTTGTGAGAATTTGCAACATGTTTCTGTGTTTGGTTGTGTTGTGAAAATTTGCAACATGTTTCTGTATTTGGTTGTGTTGTGAGAATTTGTAGCGTGTTTCTGCATTTGATTGTGTTATGAGAATTTGCAGTGCGTTTCTGTATTTGTTTGTGTTGTGAGAATTTGCAGCGTGCGTGTTGTCAAATTGATAAAGATGTTTTCTTAATTTGCAGGTGTTTTTTTTCTATTTGCATGTGTTTTTTCATTTGCAGCAAGTTGAGCTCTCTCGGTCACCGTATAAAACACTTGATTATAGTATGTAAAGTACTTGATTGATATTACATTTAAAGTTTATATATTTTATATGTTCTAAATTGCAACTTCATTATTAAAATTGTATTATTATAAAAATATTTAAATACAAATACACAAGTTTCAATTGAAAAGACATTAAAGTATAATTTAGATAACCATAAATGTTTGTCAGTACATTCGGCAGCACACTAACTAACTATATTTTAAACACATTTGAAGTACTTATATAATTACATATAAAGATGTACTAAAACCCTACTTAGGTGGGTCAAAAAGCACTATGTTCAATTAACGGCATTTAATATATATTTAAACTTATTCAAACTAAATATTCTTTTAAAATATATTATTTCAAATAAGTTATCTTTTTAAAAGTATGCTAAAGTGCACTGCTGATTATCTGCAGACTTTATGAACAAAACTACTTTGGATAAACTGATACATGGAGTTGCCGGTGTCACAAATGTTCTAGATCAAACTTGCAAGGCATCTGCACCTTGACTATGATAGACTACATCCCTTAAGAGTTCCACAAAGACACAATGTAATTTTTTACACATCATTAAGCTACCCAAAGCAAACCTCCTCAACAATAAACTGTTGCCCCACTGTTATTACTATACTATTCTCCTTTTCGTCCTCCTCCATGCAGGAGAGCGCACCCATTCCCTATGCATTTCAAAACAGATGGTGAGAGACAGATATTGATACAGTCATGCGAACTGACTCATCATGGAAGTAATTTATCTTAATTGAGAAAGGAACCTTCCCAGGGTGAAAAATGACATTAATTTACTATATGATTAAGTGAATAACTGACTAAGGTGGAATGAAGATCAAGAGCCACAAATATGAGCCGTGAATATCATTTTTTTAAGAACGTTCTGTAATGTAGACCACAGGGCCTGTTACAAATTTGCTTTCTACAATCACTCTTTTATATGTCCCTCTAAAGTTCTGCCAACCGTGTCATTCTCAGCAAAGTTCTCTGATAGAGCATCATAAAATTACATGTAGATTAAAAAGAAAACTTCATTAATTGCAGAGCCTGCCAAGCTACATTCCCCATATACTAGAATCACTCTGGTGCAAATTGATAAAGATGTTTTCTTAATTTGCAGGTGTTTTTTTTCTATTTGCATGTGTTTTTTCATTTGCAGCAAGTTGAGCTCTCTCGGTCACCGTATAAAACACTTGATTATAGTATGTAAAGTACTTGATTGATATTACATTTAAAGTTTATATATTTTATATGTTCTAAATTGCAACTTCATTATTAAAATTGTATTATTATAAAAATATTTAAATACAAATACACAAGTTTCAATTGAAAAGACATTAAAGTATAATTTAGATAACCATAAATGTTTGTCAGTACATTCGGCAGCACACTAACTAACTATATTTTAAACACATTTGAAGTACTTATATAATTACATATAAAGATGTACTAAAACCCTACTTAGGTGGGTCAAAAAGCACTATGTTCAATTAACGGCATTTAATATATATTTAAACTTATTCAAACTAAATATTCTTTTAAAATATATTATTTCAAATAAGTTATCTTTTTAAAAGTATGCTAAAGTGCACTGCTGATTATCTGCAGACTTTATGAACAAAACTACTTTGGATAAACTGATACATGGAGTTGCCGGTGTCACAAATGTTCTAGATCAAACTTGCAAGGCATCTGCACCTTGACTATGATAGACTACATCCCTTAAGAGTTCCACAAAGACACAATGTAATTTTTTACACATCATTAAGCTACCCAAAGCAAACCTCCTCAACAATAAACTGTTGCCCCACTGTTATTACTATACTATTCTCCTTTTCGTCCTCCTCCATGCAGGAGAGCGCACCCATTCCCTATGCATTTCAAAACAGATGGTGAGAGACAGATATTGATACAGTCATGCGAACTGACTCATCATGGAAGTAATTTATCTTAATTGAGAAAGGAACCTTCCCAGGGTGAAAAATGACATTAATTTACTATATGATTAAGTGAATAACTGACTAAGGTGGAATGAAGATCAAGAGCCACAAATATGAGCCGTGAATATCATTTTTTTAAGAACGTTCTGTAATGTAGACCACAGGGCCTGTTACAAATTTGCTTTCTACAATCACTCTTTTATATGTCCCTCTAAAGTTCTGCCAACCGTGTCATTCTCAGCAAAGTTCTCTGATAGAGCATCATAAAATTACATGTAGATTAAAAAGAAAACTTCATTAATTGCAGAGCCTGCCAAGCTACATTCCCCATATACTAGAATCACTCTGGTGTTTTATTAAATGTTGCAACTCAAAGCCTGTGCAAACGGTCAGTTGGACAGCCAGAAAAGTGCACAAGCAAATTGCAACTGGGGCAATACTGGCAGTGCAGGAGAGACTCTAGAACAGAGGTGTCAAACTCAATTCCTGGAGGGCCGGAGTCCTGCATAGTTTTGTTCCAACACACATACCATGTAGTTTTCAAATAAGCCTGAAGGACTTGATTAGTTGGATCAGGTGTGTTTAATTAGGGTTGAATCTAAACTCTGCAGGAATTGAGTTTGACACCCCTGTTCAAGAACATGGCCTTTTTACTAAGGCTACGTCCACACGAAGCCAGAGCTCTCCCTATCTGATCTTTTTTTTCTCCTTGTCTCAAGAAATACCTACGTCCACACGAAACCACGAAACCGACACAAAACGATGTAGTATACACGCCAGACCAGCATGTGGCGCTGTAATTCTGCCACAGAGATACACTAAAAACGGAGAAGAAGACTTGGACTACGCATATAAACCTTGCGCGGTATACAAACGAACATGAAACAATACATTAATCTGTGTTAATGTTAGTTAATAAAAAGACAATCGTTCAGTGTTTGTTCATGTTTTTGTTGCTGTTATGTGACGTAGCGGTGTCTGACTAGGGGCGAGACGTGGGCTGATGACGTCATCGTTTCAGAAAATATACGGATTCGCTGTCCACACGAAAACGCAAGGGCAGCGTTTTCAGATTTATCCACTCTGGGACCCGGTTTAAAAAAATATTGGTTTCACTCACACAAAACGCCGGATCCATGTGGACAAAACACCTATACGATACAAAATTTATGCGTATACAGCTAAATGTGTCTCCGTGTGGACGGGGCCCTAGCCTGACCTTATTTTGTATTTATTTTGACATAGTTCTTTGATTTAGTCATAATCTTTGTCTTTTTACAAAAATATCCTGGTTTTTAGTAAATAAAAAAAATTTTCATGTCAAATTAATTAATATTAGCTAGGTCTACGCTGACTAAAATAACAACTTTAGTCAACAAAATGCAAAATTACAATTTTTTTAAAAATATTATACACCCTACCATTCAAATATTAGGGGTTGGTAAAAAATTTTAATATTTAAAAGTCTCTTGACTTTGAAAATATAAAAATCTGCTGAAAGATTACACACCCTCGGGCCATCCCAGATCTAGATGTGTTGGTTTCTTCATCAGAAAAGATTTAGAGAAATTTTGCATTACAATTTAGCACTTGCTCACCAATGGATCCTCTGCAGTGAATGGGTGCCAATTGGTGAGCAATGAAGTATTGCTAAATTCCTCCAAATCTGTTCAGATGAAGAAACAAGCTCATCTACATCTTGAATGGCCTGAGGGTGAGCAAATTTAAATTTTTGGGTGAACTATTCGTGTAATAATTTAATATAATTATAGTGCCTGCCAAGCTACATTTCCCAATCACTCTGGTGTTTTACTAGATGTTGCAACTCAAAGCCTGTGCAAATGGTCAGTTGGACAGCCAGAAAAGTGCACAGGCAATACTGGCAGTGCAGGAGAGACTCAAGAACATGGCCTTCCATTTATGAAGCCTGACTCTACTTTCTAAGCTGACTAGTTATGTATGAAGCAAATGATGTGAGGTAGGTGTTGTTTTTGTATGGAATAATAATGTGCGTAGTTGTGACGACTACTGCTGATACTGAATGTGCTTCCAGCATTTGTGAGGAACAATAATGAATAGAACACAGGTGTGTGTTCGTGTATGTATGTGGCCATGTCCACCGCCCTTTACCTTGGCAAATGGTTTGAAATTGTTTTATTTTCCGGAATAATCAGGATTCACACCGTGACGCTGCAGGTCTGAAATCTATTTCTAGCGGGTAACAAATAAGTAAAGTGGAATAAAGCACAGCCAGACTGTTTAAGAGGCTTGACCCATTTCGAGAGGACTTGACAATGCACATGCTCACTCCGTCTCGCTCTTTCTCCTCCAACTGCTAACACTGCAGGTCTAATGTACCATGAGTCAAACATTACATTCAGTGCTCTAGGGCAGAAGAGCACCAGCCCATTAAGTTAACAGAGAGCCACGCATCAAGATGAGGGGTGATCGAAAGCATAAGACACTGGACAATTTGTCGAAAGGACCAGACAATGTATACACCATGACAATGCTATAAGATTTCTCATCAGAAACACAAGCAATTTCCTTATTGGTGTTAAATGGTGCTGAAATACCCATACAAACACAATACAATGTTGCACCATGAGCAGAAAAGGCAAAATTACTCTTGTCTCTTGTCTGACAAAGCGAACTGCCATTTGTCAAAAGGCTCCAACTATTTTCCTAACAATTTCCAAGTGAAATCACTCTTCAGCAGAGTGTCAAGGCATATATTTGAAATGCACTGCGGTCCTTTCCTAGAGAGCAGCATTCCAAGTCACTTGAATTTTATTTGAAAGCCAAGTGCCATATTTGAACAGTGACACTTCAAAAGCTTCTCTGTTTTATTGTAAGACACCAGATCTTTTGGGAGAGTCTTTGATATTCTCATTGAAGCTGTACAGACACCTTTCTTGGCTCCAGATGGTGAATTCTGTGGTAACTTGGAGGCAATGACATGTGAGTGTAACATGAGTTCATTTCCTTCATCCAATTATGTCAAATCATGAAGAGTAAAGCTTAATTTAAAAGGTTAAAAAAAAATCAAGTACATCTTAATGTACTTTTGTAGGTTTTTTACTTGTTGAGGTTCGTCCAGTTCATCCAACATAATAAGACCTCTTATCACTGGGAATCAAACATAAGGTCATGGGTTCAATTCCCAGTGAATGAATTAAGTGATCAAAAACACACCTTAGTGCAATTTAAAGGGGACATCAGTGCAAGATTCACTTTCACATGGTGTTTCCATATAAATGTCTTAGTAGTGTGTGAACACTGACACCCTGCAATGATAAAAATTCCATTCAATCCTATTTTTTAAATCCCCAAAAAACCTAAACAGTCTCAATTATCAAGCCGTTTTAATTTTCTGAGCAGTATGACGTCATACGCCCACGACCGCTGACGAACTGTCCTGTATTAGCATATTTCCGCTCTCAGCCAGTTGTACACTGTCCGCCATTTTCCCTGCGCTCAAGCAGCTGTAGCGACAATAATGTCTTGTAAGCAGTGCAGGTGTTTTGTTTGTATGTAAAAGTGAATATAAGAGTCTTCATTTTCTCCCGACATCAGAACCACTGAGGATGCAGTGGATTAGTTTTGTTTTTGAAGGTAATGCGCCACCGATTACACAAAAAACAGAAGAGAGGGATGGCGTGAGCAGTACCTCATTATCATTTAAAGAGACATGCACCGAAACGAGTCAATGTGAACAGCTGTTTTTGACAAGGGAAAAAGGTGTTGTTTTACACGACCATTGAAGAATTTTAACCAAAGTATGTTGCAGACATTTCAAAGAATCATACCAACTTGTGGAAAATGGGCATCCAATGTCCCCTTTAAGTCGATTTGGATAGAAGCTCTGTCAAATGAATATGAATAGAAGTAATTGTGGTTATTTTTACACAGTTCTTAGCTTTAGTCATAGTCTTTGTTTTACTCTGACTAAAACAGTGTCTAACTTTAGTCAACAAAATGCAAAATTAAACCAATTTTTCAAACATTTTATATACGTAACTACAGTTCAAAGGTTTGGGGTCAGTAAGATTTGTTTAATGTTTTAAAGTCTCTTATGCTTAGCAAGGCTGCATTAATTGGATCAAAAATACAGTAAAAATAGTATTATTGTGAAATGTTATTAAAAAGTCAAAACAACCATTTTCTATTTGAATATATTTAAAAAATAATTTATTCCTGTGATAGCAAAGCTGAATTTTCAGCAGCCATTTCTCCAGACATAAAGGGTTAGTTTACCCAAAAATGAAAATTAGCCCATAAATTACTCACCCTCAAGTCATCCTAGGTGTATATGACTTTCTTCTTTCAGACGAATCCAGTCGGAGTTATATTAAAAATTGTCTTTGATCTTTCAAGCTGTTTAATACCACTCAGCGGGTGTTGCATGCATCAGTCCAAAGGAAGTTAAATAAAAAGCGCCTATCCACAAAAAAAAGTGTCTCACACGGCTCCGGGGGGTGAACAAAGGCCTCCTGTAGCGAACTGATGCGTTTTTGTAAGAAAAATATCCATATTCAAAACGTAATAATCAATTTAATAGCTTGCGCTCACTGTTGTGCACGGAAGCAGTTCCGGGCGGATGACGTATGAGGTCAGCTTTGCGCATGCGCCGCTCAGAAGTGACGAACGCGGAAACGCAGGGGATCAACATGATGTAAACACACTAACTAGCGGAAGTGTTTGTGGGCAGGTCAGACTCTGTTCGTATTTCGCGGGCAGGCGGGGACTATGCAAATGTGTTACCCAGTGACGTATACCGGTAACAGGCAAAAGATTCGAAAATATTACGACTCGTTAAGGCGATTCAGAATCGACTCTCTCTTTTGAGAGACAATATCTTTATTTATCATGCACTTTTTTGATTAACAACTTTGCAGATTGTTTTCATTTAAGGATAGCTACGTTATAAACTGCAAAAGAGATATTTTTCAAAAACCCATATGACCTGCTCTTTAAAGTTACATTAAAGCTACATTAAAGTGATTATTACGTTTTGAATATGGATATTCGATAAAACGCATCGATTCGCTACACGAGGCCTTTGTTCATCCCCCGGAGCTGGGTGAGACACTTTTTTTTTAATGGATGGGCGCTTTTTATTTAACTTCTTTTGGACTGATGCATGCAACACCTGCTGAGTGGCATTAAACAGCTTGAAAGATCAAAGACAATTTTTAATATAACTCCCGACTGGATTTGTCTGAAAGAAGAAAGTCATATACACCTAGGATGACTTGAGGGTGAGTAATTTATAGGCTAATTTTCATTTTTGGGTTAACTAACCCTTTAAGTGTCACATGATTGTTCAGAATTTAGTTTGATGAATAGAAAGTTTAAAAGAACAACATTTGAAATCGAAATCTTTAAAAAACATTATAAATGTCTAATAATTGTCACTTGTGATCAATTGCAATAAAGAAAAGTATATTAAAAAAATGACCCTAAACTTATAACAACATGTGAAAACTATATAATTTTGTGAAATCTTAAGCTTTAGCTCATCATTGTCCATGTTTTAGTGTTTTGTTACGTAAAGAGCACATTCCCAAAAAGACTTACACTTTCGCACTAGCCCATACCGTTCACTTGTCTTTTGTCTTTTCACACAGATGCAAACTGTAATAGTATTACTTTTGTGTTGTGTATATATCTGATTAATCTCATATAAGATGCATCTGGCTGAGTTAATTAACTTGCTAGCAAAGCAGTTTACCCGTTTTCATGGTATGTTTACTATTTATTGCCAGATTCTTCCACCGCGTGCTGATCAAGCAGTCCAGATGAGAGAGGATACACAGTAGCCTACAATCAATTACCTCAAATAGTCAATCATGGGTTGGCACAAACTGAAGAAGCAGCATCCACTGTGGCTCTTTGTATATTGAGTTTGACTTGTTTGAGGTATTGCTTGGGAAAGCAGAAGTGGTGTAACATCCTTAATTCTGTGAACATGCATCAAACATTAATAGACTTCTGACACCTGTACTAATATAACATAAGCATAACACAGCACTATACAGACTAGCATTCACAAATGAAACAGTATTGAAAAAAAATAAAACTGTCTCTTTCTTCAAGAAACATAAATATAAATACATGTTAGGGGTGTAATGATAAATCAGTATTGATCAATGCTTTGATCAAATGATTAACAATATTATGTATCAATACAACATGTGAAAAAATGATATACATTATATTTTTAAGATGCTCTTCTTTTAACACTCTCATGTTAGCCACATCTGCACACAATTTCAGTCAACCATTCTACATTATTTCACTAGTCACCATTCTACCATTTTTTAATATTTGATTTGAAGATTTAACAACTTTATTTTATAATTTTTATATTTATTTTCCTATATAAACGTTTTTTTTATTATTTATTTTTATTTATTTATTTTTTTTTGTAAAAACATCTGGTGTTGTTTTTGTATGTCCAAATGGAGATGACAAATTTGCACATTTTAGAATGTACAGAAGACTGAAAGACTTTCTTGACTTTTGTGAAGCCAATCAGATGATTGATGATCTTATTTGTGACTTTATTTATTTATTTATTTATTTATTTATTTATTTATTCAACTAAATTGTATTTTTTGTTGTGGATGTTTCAGTTGGGATACAGGATTTGTTCAATTAAATGTTCATGTTACATTTTGGTTGCATTTGTAAGTTAATAAAATATAACTGGTTGTGTAAAATAGGCACATAATGTCATAATATCAATCACAGGCCCCTGAATCTATCACATCGTAATACTGTTTTCAACACTGATAATAATATGAACCATTATTAATAACTGAGCACCAATAATAATTGATAATAATAACTAAGCACCAAATCAGCATACTGGAATGTTTTCTGAAGGATCATGTGACACTGGAGACTGGAGTAATGATGCTGAAAATTCCGCTTTACCATCACAGGAATACATTACATTATTACGGAGCCCCGCACATGGCATGCAGGAAAAAAATTGTAGGCTAAATCGTGCGCACGATTTACTATTTCGTTCCCTCGATTTATAAATTGTGCGCACGATTTACTAATTCGTTCTCTCCATTTGCTAAGTCGTGCACACTATTTATAAATCGAGAGAACTAATTAGCAAATCGAGGGAACGAAATAGTAATCGTGTGCACGTTTTAGTACATCGAGGGAACAAATTAGTAAATCGTGCGCACGAGTTATTTCTTTTTTCTTGCATGTCATGTGCGGGACTCCGTACATTATAAACTATAGACAATAGTTATTTAAAATTATAATAATGATTTACAATATTACTGTTTTTACTGTATTGTTCATTTTTGACTGTATTTCAAACAAATGCAACCATGGTGAGCATAAGTGACGTCTCCCAAAAACATAAAAAAATAAAAAATAATTATTCCAAACTTTTGGCCAGCAGTAAACACCCCCTTAGACACCCTTTCTATATCTCTTAGAGGAGCCTGGAGGGAAAAATACCGTTTGTCACATCAACACTACATGGGAATCAAGTCAGAATTCATAAATCTCACTCACAACAACATAGGATCCTCACAAGCGCACGCACACACAGACATAAAGATGCACAGTCTCCTCTCAGGGCCAATAAATCACAGCCGAGCTGAAGCAGAACTCCTCCTCTATCCATCTGCATTGTGGAGTTCTTGCCGGCCGTTTGGCCCCACAGCCTTGTCAGCACTTCACACGGAGGTAGCCTACTTCTGCGACTCCTCAGACTCACATGTATATATTCATTCTGATCACAAAGGCTTATGCCTTATTTATATGCCTGCACAGACAGCACCTTTAGCATCTGTGTGGGGTGTTTAGGGTAAATTGCTACAGCCATGCAACATCACAGAGGCCGTCTAGTTATGGAAATATGGGTTGATTCCTGTATCTTGAAGCAGTGGATCGGTACTGCAGGGAAACGCCACACTTTTTGATCTTCGGTGTATTAGTAAAGTGTGTCAGTGCAGAAACTTAGAACTTCCCACTAAACTCCCACTATTTTTGCTCTTTGGTTCAAAATTTTTTTCAGCCCTTATTCTATTCAGTCATAATACTGTATATTTCTGAATTGCTGAAATGCATGATGATCATGTTACTACTGAACAATAAATACAATAGGGTTCAAAAATATGTGACCACGTAAAAACCTGTAAAATCATAATCAGATTTAAAACTGTAAATAAACAAAGGATTTTACTAATTTGTTATAATAGGAAAAATATGTCAGATTCTGTATTCAGCTTTTCACTCAAATTATTATACTGAAAAATTTAATATGTATACATTCAAAAATCTGTAGTCAGTAAGATTTTTAAAATGTTTTGGAAATATGTATCTCATGCTCACTAAGGATGCATTTCTTTGATGAAATGTATTATTGATCAATTTATCTAAACAATAGAAACAGTAATGTTGTGAAAATTATTACAATTTAAAATGATTGTTTTCTATTTTTAATATATTTTAAAATGTAATTTATAGCTGTGATGGCAAAGCTGAATTTTTAGCATCCATTACTCCAGTCTTCAGTGTCACATAAACCACATAAATCATTTTGAATGTGCTGATTGGTTGCTCAAGAAGTATTTCTATTTATCATCAATGTTAAAAAAAGGTTGTGGTGCTTAATGTTTTGTGGAAACCATGATAAATATTTTCAATATTTTTCGATGAATAGAAAGAACAGCATTAATTTTTTTTTTGTCTTTTTTGTACCATTGTAAAAGTCTTTACTGTATCCTTGACAAACAAATGTATTAATTTAACAGCAGCCATTAATGTATTAATTCAAACTGACCTCAACCCCAAACTTTTGTAAAGTACTGTATATATATTATATACATTTACAATATAACAGAAGAAGTGCAATAAGAATGTCTTTTATATATGTGTGTGTGTGTGTGTGTGTCTGTGTGTATAGATATAGATATAGATATAGATATAGATATATACATTATATATATATATA
>NW_015537927.1:198877-206543 GCF_001515605.1 Sinocyclocheilus anshuiensis | reverse complement strand
TATTAAATTAGAAATATGCAAACAGAATTTTCACTAGAGGACTTAATATACTTGTATTAATTTCATTCATGTATTTCCAGACACAGGAACAGCCAGTTTAATTATATTGCTCAAATGTCTTTGCTGTTTTGTAGATTAAATCTACGAAAAACCACCAGATGGCTCTATTGACTTTATGTGTAGATAAGATTCTTTAAACAGCAGCTGTTTTCAGGAGGTTATGAGAACAACATATGCTCAGAGTTAGTCAAGTTGGGAACAAATAAGGATGCAAATAAGGATATTACAGAAGCAGGACCTGAAATAATCTTTCTGACTTTTTTTAAATGCAGATATAACTAAATTGGGTGGTCTGCACTTAATAAAGCTGATTTTCCTGACTATATTGCCTTGGAAGTAAAGCATGCAAAATAAATGAATTACATAACAACAAAAAGATCAGCAAAAGTCAAACACATTACAAAAGATAAACATAATAAACATAAAAAAAGTAATTCAGAACATATGAAAAGATATCTATTTGTTTAAAACTGCAAACACAAAACAACTAGTCAAACAGAGTTTTAAGACAAAACAAATAAGAACAAATGCCAAAAAATCAGCAAGCTCAAACAACACAGAGGTGTAATGGGCAACCAATGCAAAACAACATTAGACTGGAGCAAAGCAAACACAACCTTCAACAACTTAGAGAAATCCTAGTTAAGGTTGTCATTTCTACGATTAAATATCCACTGCTATTTTGCAGTGTATGTTTACAGATATAAAGTCATAAAAATTAATTGATTAACTTATGCATTAAAAAATAAACTTGTATATGTCTTTGCGTTTAGTTACATAAACATTGACAAGCACTTGACATCTGCTCATGTTTCGAAGGGGGCTGCAGTATTTCATTGGTAGACTTTAAGTGCCATCTAATGGCTAGATGTAGCCTATACATTGCAAATCATAAGGATATCATTCATAGCAAACCTTCCCATAATTATATCTACTGCAAGGATACAGCAGCAAACTACAATGCAATCATTGTAAAAGCCACATTTAACTTTTGTTGATTTGGTCTAGAATTGAGTGTAATATTGAGCTGTGTTTCAGTTTTTTAAAACACAGATGTAGTCTATTGTCTAATCTAGCTTTAAACTAAATATATATATATATATATATATATATATTTAGATTTTTATATATTTATATTTAGAGTTAATCTATGAACGTCACATACAAATACACAACGAAACCCTTGGTGGGCTTCATTCCTTGCTTCAAATGTTTACATTTCAAGACATTCAACAGGTGCATTATGCTCTTTTAATCCTAAATAGTTTCTGAGAGATACAGACATTTAATAGGCTGGGAGGAGAGACAGTGAGTGAATAATCAAAATAAAACACCAGTGAGTTGGCACCAACTCACCATTTTTATCTAAAAGTAACTAACACATATGCTAGAAAATAACAACAATTAATTTTTGAAGAACATTATGTTCCTACCACTGACCTATAGGCTCATTTATATAGATCAGTGGTTCCTACCCATTTGTTTTAATGCTAAACCAAACATCGTCTAGGCTATATATATATATATATATATATAAATATTCCAGTTTCAACATTCTGGAATGCAGCGTCATGACCCACCTTACAAACAACACTGTCAAGATAACAGTTGAGTGATAACAGCTGTTGTGATAGTTGTGTAGTTTGGCTTGTTGTGGAGCACTGAAGAAGGGTGAATGACGGTGACACTCAGCTCTTTGAATTTGGAGCTGTGTAACAGTGGACTGGTGAACGCCACGTACCTCTTCTAACAAGCGTACTTGTCAAGTTACCATGGGAACCTTTGACAGACAGATTGCACGCTCAATGACAGAGCAACGCGAAAACAATTCAAAGGCGGAAGCGCGATGGTTTCTCCAATCACCAGGGCGAGGGGCGTGGCTACACATCTCAGCAGGCGGGGTTTACATTAAGGAACTGTGTTTAGCACACATCATGTAAAACAAGTTGCAAATGAACTGTCAGAGCGATTATATCTGACGCTTGATCGAGGCGAAAACAGCAGCTTCGAGTTTATAAATACAACTCTCAGGGGATCTTTTAGGGTAGGTGTTCACCTGTTGCTCGTTATAATGTCAGCTGCTGTATTATATTTGACAACAGATGATGCTTAAAGCCATATGGTAGAGTAATATAGTTTTGTGTTCAAAGAAAATTTCAGAAAATAACGTAATTTAGTACCTAATCTGTTGTACATCGCCGAAATTATTTCAGTCTGAACGCCTAATTTGGATTTATTTACTTCGTATTTACTGAAAATGATGTGTTCATTGTGATTGACGAGGTTTATCGTACACGTGCCAGTGACGTCACGCTGTGGTTGTGAGAAGTTTCCTTTAAAAACAAATAGCCATAATTTGTGTTCTTACTAATAAGAAAGCTGAAGGGGGTCTGGAAATACTTTATTTTGAAGATGTTAATAGAACTTAATAGAAGTCAATTGGATTAAAAAATGTTTGATTAATCATAACTCCCTTTGGAACCACATCCCACACAGTCTCTTTAACCAAATAGGTGGCTTAGAATTTCTGTTAACTTGTGACTTTAATATTTCTAAACTCCCTCTTAAATTGTCCAAATTCCACCAGCAAGTGCTTTTAGCCTGGAAAATTTGCTACTCACACAATTTCTCTCCTCACACCTCCTTCATTTGGAATAATGCCAATATAACGACTGCCAATAAATCTTTATTTTTAAGGAATTGGTTTAACAGGGATATTAATCATCTTATGAATATGTTTGATAATTATGGGAATCTTTTAACTTACGAACAATTCATGCGAATCCACAGTTTCCCTGTGCATTTTAAGGAATTTAATTTGGTCATTAAAGCTATTCCTCCTACTCTTGTTCATCTTGTTAAAAGTCATATTCACTATAACTCTACAATAATGACAAAACCAAAATTAATTTTAAACGGTCTTGAACTGATTGATAAAAAATGCAATAACAAACATATTTGTACTGTTTTCCAAAAACAAAATAAAATAACACCTAGAGGAAAATTCTTTTGGAACTCTATTATTGATAATATTAATTGGAAGACTGCTTGGTTAATTCCCTTTAAATATTGTATCAATAACAAAACTAAAGAAATACATTTTAAAATTTTGCATACCATCTACCCTGTTAAATCAATAATTTCAAGATACTCTGATATTGATGATTTATGCTCCTTTTGTAAAAATGAGAAAGAGGTGTTATCACATTTATTTTTTGATTGTAAAATTACCCAAAATTTTTGGAAGGAATTGGCAGAATTTATTTTTAATCTAGTAAAGGATAAATACTGTTTTTCTTTAAAGGATATTATTGTGTACTATGAAAACAATGTTAACAAAGGTCTTGAATACATTGTTAATTTATTCATATTGCTGGCAAAATTTTATATACATAAACAAAAATGCTTAAATTCATCCCCAATATTTAAGGTATTTTTAGTGGAATTTGATTGTTTTATATCTTCTCTGAAATTGTTAAAAAACAAAAAGACATTAACATGTCTAAAATATTATGACATTATTTTCAGTTCCCGTTACTAATTAATGTCACACTTTGTATAGCACTGACTGTCTTATGCTATGCTCTGTTTGTTATTTGTTCTATTTTCATTAAAAAAAAAATAAAATAAAAAAAATAAATAAAAAAAATAAATAAAAATAGCCATAATTTGTAGTTGTATTTTAGTTTGTATGAAATGTTATCTAGAACTATATAGTTATCGCTCTTTAGTATATATATAAAGGCCTTTATACACCTATGTATGTGTGTAGATAGATTCACTCATAAGTTATATTTGATTCTAATAACAACAATAATAATATATAATATTACTATATATATTAATAATATACAATTAAATAATATTAATATATCATATTAAATATTATCATTATTATTAAAACATAATAAATTACATATTTGTTTAAAGCGATAACTATATATTTATAGATCATTTAAGATATAATTCTATCATAAAGTAACATATAAATAATTAATAATTAAACTTAATAGATAATTTACACAAATGCAGAAATTCCATCTAGATAGTTATCTATATCAGAAATGACAATGGTGATGTTCTTGTCCTTTCACAGATGTGGGGACCATCACACTTCTGCTTGATACTGTGTCTGTGGGCTTGTTTGGATGCACTGCCAGTTGCTGTGGATAAGACTAAAGTGAGCCCTCCAGTAGAGGATCTAGAGCCACCTGAAAGTGTAGTAAGTAGTAATATGATTTTTTTAAACAACTTATGAAAACATGCCTTTATACTAATAGAGACATGTTAGTCTAGGGTTAAAATGGGTGTGATGCTTCTCTCTAATATGTAGTGTGAAAACTTCAGACAGGTTTGGTAAGCAAGCATCACATATAACGTGATGCTTATAATAAGCTGTGCCATAAAAGGAGAAAGGAGTGTTCAACATACATAGACTAACTGATTGCTTGTCCTTTTGCAAATGTTCCTTAACACATAGGTATAAAAAGATTTAGTCTCCCTAGTGTTTTTTCCTCACTTCACTCTGTACATCTAATTTAAATTCATTTAGGACACTGGATTGCACTATGATCGATATCTCAGAGAGGTTATTGATTTCCTGGAAAAGGACCCACATTTCAGAGAGAAACTTCATAACACAGACATGGAAGACATCAAGGTATTGCACTGCTTTACTTCCCAATTCTACTTTGCAGAGGCTTAATCAGATTATCTAAACACCCCATTGCTTACCTCTCATTCTCCGTTTGGTGAAAACAGCAAGGGAAACTGGCTAAAGAGTTGGACTTTGTCAGCCATCACGTGCGAACTAAACTTGATGAGCTAAAGAGGCAAGAAGTGAACAGACTGCGTACCCTAATCAAAGTCAAACAAGACATGAATGGAGAAAAAGGCATCAAAGGCAAACTTGTTTCTGTTATTGTTTTGTGGCTCACATTTGCACTAGAGCATATTGTGAAATGTCCTCCACCATCTTGTTTCTTTGTTTCATTTACCATCGCCAGGCTCACAGAGCACAGATTTTCCAAGGATATGGAATGTTGTATCTGAGAGTGTCATTCATCAAACTCCCCATATCACAGTTTACTTTATAAACCTGTAACTCTGGCCTGCTGCAAAGACAAGAAACGTAAATGAAAAATGAGATGCTCTTAATTTCCCTAAAGGTATGACAGTGGACCACAAAGCACTTCTGAAACAGTTTGAACATCTGAATCACATGAATCCATATACATTTGAAGTGGAAGACTTGGATCGTCTCATTAAATCGGTAGGCTCCATATCTGACTTCCTGTTGGTTTTATTCTACACTCATAGTTGTCACAGATTTTCGTTCAGGGCCCAAAATTAACTTTTTGGCAGGTGAAATAAGAAAATGTACTGGCCATAAATATTTATTACCATATTATGTATTAAATATTTTACATTTACATTGTCATTTAGCAGACGCTTTTATCCAAAGCGACTTACAAATGAGGACAATAAAAGCAGTCAAAACTAACAAAACAGCAACAATATATAAGTGCAAACGACAAGTCTCGGTTAGCCTAACGCAGTACACGTAGCAAGGTGTTGCTCTGTGCTGATCAGCTCGCTGGCTTGTTTACATCCATCTTTAATGAGTCCCTTGCTATCTCGGTGGTCCCCAACCCCTTTAAAAAATCTGTCATCATCCCTGTGCCTAAGAGGTCAAATAAAGGTGGAACAGATGTGTTTTTAGTCGTTTCTTGAAGATGGTTAAGGACTCAGCTGCTCGGATTGATTTTTGATATAAATAGATTTTGTTTGCCCTATGACGATGCGAGTTTATTGATTTAGCTGTTTCTCCTAGCATATTTGTGATTAAAATGCAGATAATTTTGTCTGTGTGTAACTGCACCTGTCATAAAAACCTTATAATTTTATCCCTGTAGCTCAAAGTGTAGAGAATGGTGCTAGCAACGCCAATGTCATGGGTTCCATTCCTAGGGAATGAAGGAATTGCTAATATGTACACCCTGAATGCAGTCACTTTGGATAAAATGCACAAATGTAAATGTAATGTATAATGTCATAATTACAATGGATAGCTGCACAAGTGCATTTGTTGCTGCCGTAAACCAGTCTGCCCTTTTTGTGAAATTTTGTATCCGTTCGACAAACTTGCATAGTCCCAGAACAAATGTTTGGGTGGAGTGAGGGAAAGAAACAGAAGCCATTCGCCTTATTAGAAGTCAGTGTACCATCAGAATGGTTTTGAAACTGATATTTAGGTAAAAAAAAACAACAACAACTTACAGTTGCTTTAAGTGCCCAAAATTAATTTCAGATGATAAATCAAAAGCAAAAACTTATAAAGAAAACGTTTTGTGTTTGATTTGCACACATCACTGTCATCAGTGAGGGTCAACAGTCTTATCATGTATTGTTCGTCAAGTGCAATTCAAAATTATTTTCCTATGTTGGATGGAGATCTACTGTATATAATGATCTGCTGGTCTCCACACATTACATTTCCTCTCTGCTTGTTTCCTTATTTTGTCAAATCGAGGCCACTAATGACCTGGAAAACTTCGACAAGGAACGACATGAAGACTTCAAGAGGTATGAGATGACGAAGGAACATGAGCGCAAGGAACATCTTAAAACACTGGATGAGGAAGCGCGCAAAAAAGAGGAGGAACACTATGAAGAGATGAAGAAGAAACACGCAGACCATCCCAAAATCAATCACCCTGTAAGCTAAAGACACATTCCTTTAACTTATATAATAATCAAACAAGCTCATTTGTGATATTGAACACTTTATTCTTTTTTTTTCTCTCTTGTCTTTTTTTTTAATTGACATATGCTGGACTTCTCCCATCATTTCTTGTGCGTAAACCCCGGCCCTTTCTTACAATCGACTGCAAGCTCACGTTCAGACCTGTCTCCATCCAATGTATAGATTTGGCCTGTATGTGTGTAAATAGGGCAGTCAAGACCAGTTGAAAGAGGTCTGGGAGGAAGCGGACAGTTTGGATCCCAACGAATTTGACCCAAAGACATTCTTCAACCTACATGGTGAGATCAGTGAGCCTCTCTGTTCTGAACATTTAGATTATATCACAGCACGACTGTGACATCTGTTTGCTTTTACAGATACTAATGGAGATGGGTACTTTGATGAGCAAGAACTCGAGGCACTGTTTACCAAAGAGGTTCCCCTTAATAACCTTTCCATTCAGAGCTATCATAATAGAGTACTTTGAGGATGACGTGGCTTTATGGGGTGCTAAATCTGATGCTTGTGTCCACCCCGTTCAGCTAGAGAAAGTCTATGATCCCACACATGAAGAGGATGACATGATGGAAATGGAGGAGGAGAGACTTCGCATGAGAGAACATGTGATGAATGAGGTGGGGGCATCATAGCAGGGGACTGAATCCTTCATTGTGCTAAGGATATTATTTCAAAGATGGTTCACTAGTAGTCATTTTTTTGTACTGTCTATAGGTCGACACTAACAGAGACAGGCTCGTTTCACGAGATGAATTTATTACTGCCACAAACAGAAAAGAATTTCTTGAGCCAGATGGATGGGAGGTAATTTTTTTTTTTTTTTTTTTTTTTTTTTGTGGTCAA
>NW_015537927.1:190987-198833 GCF_001515605.1 Sinocyclocheilus anshuiensis | reverse complement strand
TTTTTACTTTTGGGGTCAACATGAAACAAAATCTTCCCTATCTGTCAACTGCTTTTCATTAAAACTAAAGGTTCACTGCTGTTGAAAAGTTTGAACGTTATTGCAAATAATGTTGCAAAATATTTCTGTTTCAAATTAATGCTGTTCTATTCATCAAAGAAACCTGAAAATGTATCATGTTTTGCACAAAAATATTAAGCAGCGCAACTCTTTTCAACATGGATAATAATAAGAAATGTTTCTTGAGCAGCAAATCCTATTAGAATGATTTCTGAAGGATCATGTGACACTGAAGACTGGAGTAATGATGCTGAAAATTCAGCTTTACCATCACAGGAATAAAATACATTTTCAAATATATTAAAATAGAAAATAGTTATTTTAAATTGTAATAATATTTAACAATATTACTGTTTTAATTGTAGTTTTAACAAAATAAATGCAAAATTGGTGAGCATTAGGGCTGTCAAAATGGCTGAAAAACTAAATTCGAATTTTGTACTTAAATATTATCAAAATTCGAATTTAAAATGCATAATTTCAGTTAGGGTGAAGAAAAGCTTTTGGCTTCTCTCCTGAGGCCGCAAGAGGGCGCATCATTCAAAGCATAAGATAACATGACTATCCATGAAAAAAAGTGCATAATGTTTAAAATAATGTTTATAAACCAATTATAAATAAGTTGCTTAAACAACTATAAACAAAACAGCATCATGTATGTATGCATAGAATACAAAGGGCGGAAAGCCAATCACACGGACCTAATTTTTATTTAAAAACATGAGATGCAGTGGGATGGGGAAAAACCGGCCATAAAGTCTCGATATATGTTTTTTTCAAAGTTAAACTTGCATTAATTTTACATGGCTTTCTAAACATGCGGCTCTTTTGTGCGAGATGCGAGTGCAACGGTGATAGATGTCCCTCTAGAAAATGCGTGAAATATGCGTTCTGTGTGAACGGCTTGGTTTCAGTTTTGACGTAAACAAGATCTTCTCTGCATTGATGTTCTCTTTTTCCACAATATTTTTAATGAACAAAGCAGCAGCGCCGCATCTAGTGGCTTCAACTGGATAGACTAACAAAAACATTATAATGCAATGACACTTACATCGTCATCGCATCTCGTGCGCCGCTGATAAGGCTGCCCCATTTAACGCACACCCAAGAATGTGGATTTTTATTTTAAATTCGACGAATATTTTAAATTCTATTTTTTTTTGACAGCCCTAGTGAGCATAAGAGATTTCTTTCAAAAACTTTTAAAAAAAGTGTACATTTCATAAAATTGTTTTCTTTATGTAAAAATGTCCTTTGTCTGCTTCCTCTTGAGACTCTGGAACAGAATCCAATGTACACTGAAGAAGAGTTGAGAGAGTTTGAGCAGCATCTGGCTCGAGAGGAGCAAGACCTGAACCTGAGATCAAATGAGCTGCTGAAACAGCGAGAGGAGCTGGAGAGACAACAGGGACAGCTTAACGCCCAGAAAATGGAGCTACAACAGGTAGGAGAGTGAGAGATTAAGAGAAACAAATACATTTTAAAAAACTAGATAGGACTGATTTTGGAGCCAGATACTGAGTGAGTGATACACAGGTTCACACAGTCCTGGAAAACATCCAAATACGAGTGAATTTACAAAGTGTGATTTCCAGACCTGAAAAAGTCATGGAAATTAATAAGGTCACTGAAATGTCACGGATATATCTTTGTTATATATACACGCATATAGGAGTTATTTTTTAGTCCTGATGACTTTAAGTCCACTCTCTATTGAAATCTTTACCAGGTCATCAAAAATGACTGGAAAAATCATGTAAATTATTTTGTCCGTAACTATAAGAACCACCAAGAGACGTTGTTGTTATCTGACACGAGTTCATGGGTAAATCTTATAAAACCTGTCAAGAACATGTCTATATTGTATTTTACCCCCTAAATAAAAAGAACGAAATGTTATGCTTAAAGTAGATGAAGCTTATTTTTAGTGCCATTATGATTTTTTGTGGCAATATTTAACCAGCACGGATCAGCTATCAGCTCCAGGCATGACGAAACAGATATCGTCCTCTTTTGGAAGTCCAAACAAAGTAGTTTAGCTGTCACAACTTGCAACTTTACAGACCTTCTTTATGCACCAAGAGCTTGTAACACTTCAAAGAGAAAGGAAAAATTGAAATCGCATCATATGACCCCTTTAAGCACCTTCCGCCATTCACATTACCATTATTCAAATAAATCTCACTATCATTACTGTAATGGGAAATAACTATAAATTATTTCAATTGTAAAAAGAAATACTTAATACTTTTTATATATAACTATATAAAGATTTTTTTAAAGAAATTATTACTTTTATAAAGCAAGGATGTATTACATTGCTTAAAATGACAGTAAAGCATTGATATTGTTGCAAAAGATTTATATTTCAAATAAATGCCATTCGTTTACTTACATTCATCAAAGAATTCTGGGGGAAAATGCGTTACGGTTTTACATAATGTATCGCATAAGAATCTACACAAATTACAGACCCCACACTTTTAAATGAGTGTTTATGATAAAGTTTTGTTGCACTGCTTTTAGCTTATGTCACTAAAATATTCCCTTTTTAAAACATAAGGGAAATGTCTTGAAGCTAGAATTCTCTCACCTCAACGCTTTCTACCATACTGATCATTTCTTTTAGGCGGTAGAGCACATGGAGCGGTTGAAAACACAGAAAACAGAGTCTCCAGTACAGGACAAAGGTCAGTGTAATTCTTTTACATTTTTCTGGTCAAAGGAATTTTGCCCTGTCATTTGGAACAAAATATTGATTTTCTATCATTATATCTCTGTTTTTGGCAAATGCAGTACCTTTTGCGGCGGAAATGCTACCTGGGGACAGTCAGCCTTTGTCACACGGTCATCAGCAAGACCTCCCCGCACATTCTTAGCAGCTCAAGCTCTTCTCAGTGTCTGTAATGTGTTTGTCTGTTGTATGTAGTGTCAAAGATTTCCATCCTCACATTCAAATGGACCATTTACTGTCACTTAGCAAAGACCTTGGCTATCCTTGAAGTAATCAAACAAATCATTGTGGTGGTGTTCTCAAACACAAAAAATATTGAATTGCGGTATCCCAAAACGGGTCGCTGAAGTATGTAAATGGTTAACAGAATTCTCTGTAGACAATCACACTTCTGTCCACATTCTCTTATCTAAAATGCAGATAAGTTTGTGAGGACAGGGATTGTACTTGAAACTTGTATTTAGAGAAATTAAATGTATTTTTATTGTTCTTGTAAATGTCTTAGCCATGTTTGCACAAACATGGATAAACCTCATAGGATAAATTTCTCTTTACATTTAGGCATTTGATATTATACCTGGGCAATAAACACACTTCATGTTAAGTTAAATGCCCGAGTCAGCATTCCTATTGTACGGCACTTCCAATGAAAAGACTATAGAATAGAATAGAATATTTGTTTGCTTTAGTTTCACTTGAAAGTCAATCCTAAATTGATTTACAAGGGTCTTTTAATAAAGTTTCTGAAAATGTTGATGAATTACTACTGCAACACTAGTGATTTTTTTTTTCAAGCTGTTTTATTTTAATTCATTATGTTATTATGGTTTTCAACCAGTGTTCTACTGTAAACAATGTATACATTGATAAAATATACAGAAATATAATTAAAGGGATAGTTAACCCTTTAAGCATGAAATGTGCTTTACGACTCTCTACAATGTATTAAATTATCTATGGTTCACCAACTGTGCTCTGATGATTATCACTTAATTTTTTTTTCAAACACAAAATCAAAAAATTTCACTTAATTAGGATCTATTTTTTGCCGTAAGAATCCTTGAACCTTGATAAAAGGTAATCAACTGACTTAACAGGAGGATATTTATCTGATCCATCACAGCATGAAATGATGGCCTCATCATCTGGTTGTACAAAGAAGGCCAAAGACTGACGTGTGCCAGAGTCACCTGCAGGGGGCAGCAAAACCCTATGAACCTGAGGGTCAGAACAACAGAAAAGAAATAAGCGTTGCTTGCACTGCACAATTAAATGAAATGCAATATTAGTAAAGAAACTTACGGCAGACACATAGACATCGCTAGTCCACCTTTGCATCAGGTCTGCTATGTTAATCAGAACTGTTCCAGGAATGCTGGGGGCTGAAATGTACTCGCCAGCCCGGTTCAGGACCTGGAGGAGAACAATAATAAAATCACTATCCTAAATGATAAAGGACCACATTAAACATGAATCTTTTCTCCTCTTGTCCTATATTGGTATTCACCTGCAGTCCACCCTCTGGGCTTTGGAAGACCAAAGTGATACTCCCATAATCAGAGTGTTCACCACAGCGCAGCTGATTTCCCTTCACACATGTGCTGTTCACCGGAGGATAGTACAGAGCCCGTAGTGTCGTTCCATTCACATCACCTTAAAACAACCCACATCATAAAGGTCTTGCAGGCCTCCCAGCCATTGACTCACTGCATGGGATGAAGTAGTGCATTTCATTTTACTTACTTCCAATATGCTTATGTGCACTGAGAAAGACCTCTGCTTCCAGGCCCAAACCAAGAGCCATCAATCGGAGCACTCTGAGAGAAAGTTCCTTACAGCGCAGGAAAAATGATACTTGCACATCTCGAAAATCATCAACTCCTTCTGAAGGCCAATTCTGAACACATTGAAAGTGAAGGGTTATAAAGTCAGGCTTCCTTACAGTATTTTAATGTTAATGCTATAAAAAAAAAACTTGTGCATATTAAAAAATACTTTATATTTTAAATATAATTTTTTTTGTTTTTCAACATATACAGAGCCAAGGCTAGCTGTCATTTCTACTTTTTTTCCAATTTCTGTATAGGTGTGTGTGCATGTGTGTGTGTGTGTGTGTGTGTGTGTGTGTGTGAGAGAGAGAGAGATTCATAATTTCCTTCAGAGAGAGATAATTTCCTTCAGAAATTATTCTAATATGCCGATTTGCTACAAGAAACATTTATTATCCATTTTGAAAATGTTTTTTGCAGCTTAGTATTTGTATGGAAACGTGATACACTCAAAAGTTTTGGGTAAGATTAAAATAATAATAATAGCTACTTTTATTTAGCAAGGTAACATTAAATTGATCAAAAGTGACAGTAAAGACATTTATAACGTTACAAAATATTTGTTTCAAATAAATGCTGTTTTTTAACTTTCCATCAAATAATCCTGAAAAAAACGTAAATATTAAGCAGCAAAATACTGTTATAAGAATTCTCAATAGGCTAACTAATAACTGGAAATAAGTATTGTCTAATTCAAATTTTTTTTTTTTTTATGAGATGGAACTACAAATAATATTTCAATGTTTTTGTGTTCTCTCGCAAAATTGCGTTCCCTCACTGAAACACACACACACACACACACACACACACACACACACATATATATATATATATATATATATATAATTTTTTTTCTGCAATCCTTTTTTTAAACATATGTCCCTTTTAGAGGCTCGTATGAACCCATGCAAAGTCTTCTCAGGAAATATTTTCACTCAAAAAATTATAATTAAAACTCTTGTAAAAGTATAATTATTTGACTCTGCAGTGAGTACCACTTGAAGAAAGGGAAGAAGACACGAAATAGGTATTTACGATATCCGAGCACAAAGATGCTGTATTAAACGCCTCCTTCAGATCACCGTGACGTCGAGGATTCAAACTGTAAAATGACAGGATATAAAACCATTAATTCTCCATCATTCGTTAATTTTTAGCAGTAACGTTAATGCTTCTGAAGCTAGAAGAGTCTGACATGCCTTTCCGTTTCTACCGAAACCCAGCCGTGGTTTCCATTACACGAGAAACTGCTCCTGCTGAAAGGTTTCTTCATGCTTTCTGGCAAACAGAAGAACTTCTTTGAAACACCCATAACTTTGTCCACCTAAAACAATGGACAGAATAATAATAGCCAGCCATTTACGAACTACTAGAAAACTTCTCGTAACAAACGTGCACAAAATGACAAACCTCGTCCTGATTTATGCCCGTGTTTTTCAGATAAACAAATCCCACCTCGGTAAAGGCCCTTCTTAGTTCGGCACTTATCTTCTCCAAGTTATCAACTGATACATTGGTCTTTTCCAGTTCGTACACACTGACATCTACGACAGGTATCTCCATAGTGAGTTATTTTCCCTCGAGACAGCAAAACGACAAATAATTATTTTAAAATCCTTTTGGAAATCCTGAAGAAAATACGCCAAGGATCTTCGCTTCTTTTATCAATGCAGTTGTTGAGCAATGTAGTGTCATAAAGATCCACCAATGAAAGATCAAACCATGGGAGCACAAAGATCACTGGATTTCAGCCTTTTCAATGCTCTGAAAGTTTACATGTCCCCATTCTAATCCTACTATTTTGCAGTACACTGTCTAAACTTTGTTGTATGCACTGCAAGTTATTTCCAATGGGTAAAAGATTTAAATATGCTTTCTGAAAGCAATATAAAAAAGTATTTGCAGTGGTATTGAAACATTAGTTGCATATGCATGGCAATCTTGAGTACCTGTTTACGCATTGTGTGTAAAGAAAACAAAATATTATGTAGTGTGTACCCATCTCTCAAATCAGTATTTTTACTAAGCTTAGCAAACAGTCAAATGTTAATGAGTATATTTTGTACACAAGTAATGCACCATAAGATTATCATTTATTTTACAGATGGCTTCTGAAATTAGCTTTCACAGAAAAACATGAGGTCTACACCATGGGAATATTAATCTCTGAAATGTGGTTAAAAGAAAAACAACAATGTACAACTTTTTGTTTGTTCACTGATAATACATGGGGAGTCTTGCTGAAAATTTTTTAAAACAATTTGGTCTTTAAAATTCTTACTGAAATATTTTCATTTGGTCTTAAATCTACTGACCACAGAAACAAGACACAAAGACATTTCAAATTTTAATTTTAGTTAATTTCTTTATGGTTTCTTTCCAAATTTGCTCTTTTTGTCCTTATTTTTCTTAATCTTCTTGCTTTGCCATTGTTCTTTCTGGTTCATGCCTTCCAGTTTTCTTTTCTTGTCACTAAGGGGTAAAACAGAAAGATCATAGTTCATAGCAGTTCATGATTCCAGACAAAACCTCCCCTACCCAAGCTGCTTATAACTCTGTTTACCTTTTTATGCTAACAATAGCTGTATGTCCTGCTTTCTTCAACACGTGGTCCCATTCCTCATCATCTCCTCGAATCATGTACCTTCATGAAAAATTCAGAATGGATAAGAGTGGTCAACTGCACCGCACAGCCAAATGAGTGGAAAAATGTTTATATAAAATATATTACTTTAAAATATTAAAAACATTTTACATCTTGTTAAATTGGTCATTAACTAGCTTATTAATTAGCTCAGAGAAAGGGTGGAAACGGTAAACGGCCTTTATAAACCCCCCGGGGCCATGTGGGACACTTTTTATATGGATGGATGCGCTTTATTGGACTTCTTTTGGACAATTGACAAGAAACACCCACTCACTGGCATTATAAATATTTTTTTAATATAAGTCCGATCGGATTTGTCTGAAAGAAGAAAGTCATATACACCTAAGATGGCTTGTGGGTGAGTAAATTATAAGGTAATTTTTATTTTTGGGTGAACTATCCCTTTAAATAAGTGCAGTTTGGACTATTGCTTTGGGAATACTCACTCTGAAAGATTCATGTCTTTAATCTTCTCCATTTCATTTTTGTGTTTCTCTTGGAACTCTTTGGCTGCATCATTCTAAGGAACAAAACACGGGGGGGGGGGGACCCATTTTCAACGTCGATAAAAAATAA
>NW_015537927.1:177122-190961 GCF_001515605.1 Sinocyclocheilus anshuiensis | reverse complement strand
CATTTTCAACGTCGATAATAAATTAGAAATGTTTCTTGAGCCCCAAATCAGCATATTAGAATGATTTCTGATACTGAAGACTGGAGTAATGGCTGCTGAAAATTCAGCTTTGCCACCACAGGCTCTCATACCAGATCTTCATTAAGTGTCTGCACAGTTGGTTCCATGCTTATATCTTTGGTGGCCACCATCTCTGCTTCAACCGCACTCTCCTGAAGAGTGTTGAAGAACTGCAGACGAGATGAAAACAAAAAATAACTACACACTGAAACAACAATATAGACTAGAAGAGGTAGAGGAGTAGATCTAAGAAGTGTATTTCTCACTCCTTCAAGTGGAAGTGGTCTGATAAGAAGGTTCATTGCTAATCCTTGTACTTTGCTTTAATAAGTGTGTGTATGAGAGACAAAGACAGAGGGCTTGGTCTCACCTGCACCACTTTACGGATGACACGGTTGAACAGGCCCATAAGCTGAGAACCAGGCAGCTCAATCTCCTTCTCCAGCTCATCTATACTCTTGTGTTGAAGCCCAATTCCCAACAACAAAGCCTGAAAAAGAATTATGTTTTACACACATGCCTGAACACACAGTGGCTAGAATAAATGGTTTCATATGAAATTATAACGATATAGATAGCACTTTCTCTTTCCATTTGTACTGTTCTTTCAAACACCTTTTCAAACTCATTGACACTTTATTTATTCTTGAAGTGAACTTTTGCCTGTATACTAGTGATTAGATTCACTGTTTTGGATTGCCACCTTGAACTGGAGAACACAAGTACAGAATACATGAACGGTGTGCAACAGACTACCTATGGCACTTTCACCTGAGCCCTAGGAGACAATGTCACACTGACTTTAGTGAGGAAACAGCTGATCACTTTATAAATTGACAGCCTGTCTGCTAATATTTAATGTATTTACCACTAAACATTCCTTTTGGACAGAGCGATATTTAGAAACTGCAACAAAATAAATGCTGTTTTCTAAGAGAAGTCACAACATTTATTAAATTATTATTATTGTGTAAAAAAATGTACTTTTATGGTATCTTCAAACAATCATTGACTGTAATAAAACTAAAAGCCATAAAATGATTTAGAATGACATTTAATAATAAATATATTTAAATGCGTGATTTTGTGTCATCTGGTTTATTTCAGATTTTTTGTTTTGACTAGTACAAGTTCTAAATGGCCGGTAAATTAAAAATCTAAGAGCTACAGAAGCTGGTGAGTGAAATATAAATATATATTTCAAGATAAAGTTTGACAAATAAAGAGAATTCCTAGAAATACTTGGACAAACACACAGTGAACTTACACACTGGGCAACAGAAAGTGTGATGTCTCCCAATTGTTTGAGGAAAAACATGCGTGCAATAACAGGGATCATGTCCATGATGAGGTGATAGTCCACCATGTTTCTTGAATACATCTCCAAACGCTTCAGGTCGTATGGAGTGAATGTGGCCGCTAATTCTGCACTGGCGAGTGCTGAAGAGACACAGACACATGTAAAGTCATCATAAAGCCAACACACATACAACATTTACTTTGAGGTGGCAGATGTGGGCCTGTACCTGCTGGGCTGTCGGCCTTAGCGTTCTTGTTCTGTGATATGTTGAGGGCCAGGGTCGGGCTAAATTTGCTGAACTGGAAGGATAGCAGCGAGAGGAACCTCCGCCGGAAATCTGTCCAACACAAGAAAAGTTAGTCTTTGAAATCAGAAAGAGATGGCTGAGTGAGCATTATATATCTATCTATATATCTTATTTATTATATTATATATCATATATCTATTATTACATGGCTCTCTGGAATACTTGATTCTGATTGGTCAGTTGCCGCATTCTTACTATATCATGAGAGATTGGAAATACTCATTCTCACCCTTCCAAAAAGCTGAGAGCCACTGGTCCTGCTCTGTAGACTCCTCAGCATTGAGCTCCTTCAGCATAATGCAGGAGTGCTCTCCCGTCAGGTCATTCTACAGATCACAATATAAGAATACACGCTTATTACAAAGTTACAAAACTTGACAATGCTAAAAAAAAAATGCTGCATGCTTACCGGAGTCTGTCTTAAATAAACAGGCACAAATCCAGCCTTCTTCCAGAATCTGGATGGGGAAGAAAGCAAGAGATATTTAGGAGTTACTAACATGTTTTGTGACAGTGCTGCAGTATAAATATCACTGTAAAACCTGCTTGCATGAAGCAACTCACTTGAGCAGTTGAGGAGTGAGACCGTAAGACACCCCGAGGTAGTCCAGCCTCTCGGCTCTCCTCTCATTCAGCTTCAACAGCAGCGGTGGCAGGTCTTTCCTGGGAGACACCACCTCCTCCAGGAGACTGACAGCCTGTACAGGAATGAAAAAAATACTCTAATCAGAATACATACTTAAATGTTTCTTATTTATTAATACTTTTGGTCCAGATATTATGCTACTTTATCAGGTGGCATTTATAACCACTAAAATGCATGAAGGACGATCTAAAATCCTGAATTTCAAAACTTATTGTACACATTGCTGCCACAGAGGGCTAATTTTGTTCTGGTTTCCTACAAAAGGTAAAACTAATGGTAGCGCATCAAATTTAATCAGTTATAACAACAAATCATCACTGAGTGATGGTACACCATTCAAAAGTCTGTAAAGATGTTTTTTTTTTTAAGAATTAATACTTTTATTCAGCATTAAATTTATCAAAAGTGACAGTAAAGAGATTTAAAATGTTACAAAATATATTTCATACAAATGCTGTTTTTTAAATTTTCTATTCATCAAAGAATCCTGAAAAAAATTTCCACAAAAAGTAGCACAACTGTTTTATGTTTTAAGTATTATGTGACACTGAAGACTGGAGTAATTTGGGATGGCTTCAGTAATTTATTTCTGTGATCAGCTTTGCCATCACAGAAATAAATGACATTATATTTTATATAAATTACATACATTTCTCTCTCTCTCTATATATATATATATATATATATATATATAAACAGTAATATTGTAAAATACTACTGTATTTTTGATCAAATAAATGCAGCCTACGTGGACATAAGAGACTTCTTTCTTCCGATCTCTTTAACATACAGTAAATGAATTTTGGTTTAAAAGTATTTATGTAATTTTTCTCTCTCTCTCTATATATATATATATATATATATATATATAAACAGTAATATTGTAAAATACTACTGTATTTTTGATCAAATAAATGCAGCCTACGTGGACATAAGAGACTTCTTTCAAAAACAAACAAACAAAAAACACTTACTGACACCAATCTTTTGAACAGTAGTGTATGTTCTGAAATTGCTTCAAAATGTTTAAATGTAAGAAGTAAAATACAGTACATATCCTGTTAAATATAATCAAGCAATGTTTTCTATACTTCTTTTCACTATATGAACACAAGGGAGAATTATTTAATATTTTTCACTTATATCAACCAATTTAACAATTCAATATAGCTTTGTTTACCTACACAGTCAAACCAAAAATTATTCAGACACCAGATATAATGTTTGATATTTTTTACTAGTGGGTGCAGGACACTATAGTTCATTTATGTAAGTGAGGATAGCAAAATAAAGTAAACTGTGACATATTATACCCAAAAATTCTTCATACAGTGGACTACCAGTAAAATTTATTAAAACTTTGGGACCAAAAATTATTCAGACACTTTGACCTGACCATGTTTTGCTTAATTGTTACCTGACATTATCAAGATGAATTTGTTCTGACACAGTTTAACTCTGAGTTCTTGTCATATTTTATTAGAATTTTCTAAACTATAGCGAATAAACTGTGATAATGTGTGAAATGTTGAAGGTGTCTGAATAAATTTTGGTTTGATTTGTAAATTATAGAATATATTACCTACAGAAATACTAAAACAATGTAATATATGAAAAATGGCACACAGACTTTCATGAACATTTTTGAGTGATGACGCTAACAGACCATTACCTCACTGCTCACAGATGTGATTGTGCTGGTCGTTGTCTGTTCTTGCTCATCCAGAGGAGGAAACTGACCCTCATAATATTGCTGTAGCAGTTGCAATGCACGGCTGCCATAACCCATCTAAAGAGAGGCACAATAAATCACACATGGGCAATGATATAACTGGTCAAACAAGGCAATAATGCAGCAACTTGTACATGTAAGCTTTTCACTGATCATCACTGAGGTTGTATATAATCTGAGGAAAAGCAGAAGTCATTTACCCCCTGATAATCAGGATTCACTGCAATACGGACAATCCGGCCCCCAGAGAGGCCTCCAAACTCAGGGTCTTGAAACTAAATGAAAAACACAAGAGCATCGGAATCATTACAGATTCACTCTTTCAAACATTTATTTGATCGTATGGCATAAATAATCTACATACACTACTGTTCAAAGGTATGTTCTGAGCAATTGCGCTGCTTAATATTTTTGTGGTAACCGTCATACTATTTTTCAGGATGCTATGATGAATAGAAAGTTCAAAAGAACAGTATTTATTGGAAATAGAAACATTAATAGAATCTTACAATAGAAATAGTAAGATTATAATTGTATGTACTGTCAGTTTTTATCAATTTAATGCATGCTTGCAGAAGTATTCATTTCTTTAAAAAAAAATACTGACCCCAAACTGTAGTTTAGCCTGTAGTGTAGTTTCATTTGAAATTTGGATTTCTTACCTGTTCCGAAATGGTCCACGGAATGAGGTCACCTGAAGCTTTCTTCCCTCTGGACAAGCTGTTGAGGACGGATTGGCGGGAGATCTCTCCTTCCAGACACACCTGTAAGAGAAAACACAGGCTTCACTACACAGTTCTTTCATTACAACAACTTCGACTCAGATTCAGTAGTATTGTAATTAAGTAGCTTTGGGCACACCTGGACAACTGCTAAGACCTCTGGGAGTGAATTCTGTGTGGGTGGGACAGGGGGCAGCAGGCAAAAGAGATGGTGAGCAGGAGCATCCGAGAGCATCTGAAGGTCATTGGGTGAGTTCTGAGGAGGAAGAGGAGTTTGAGTCAATATCAGTTTGATGTTTAGAGTTTGTGAAATAGCGTAATGCTCTAATACAGTGGTTCTCAACCAGGGGGTCACAAGATGACTAAAAATATTTGAATTAATACATTATTCATATTTTAAGATAATCTAAATTAAAATGCTAAAACACAATATCAAAATGTAAACTGAAATATTAATAAATAATATTTTGGGTTAATTAAATGTATCAGTTATCCCAGTTTATGTTAAAAACAAAAAAAAGTGTAAAAAAAGCTTATTTAGACTGATTTAAAGTGACTGTGTGTGTGTATTTGGGAGGGGGGAGTGGGAGAGTCCCAAATTAAGACAGAAATACTGAAAAAAGCTTTTACTGGGGGCGGTTTTGAATATTCTGTTAGACAAAGAGAGGCTTTGAGTCAAAACGGTTGAGAACCACTGATCTAATCATCAAGATATGTATTTACCTTGTAATGCGATGCTACATAAAGTGCCATAAGACGCTGGAGGAAAGCCTCAGAAGCTTTGTGATAACAAAACAATGTGTCTCGATTCACATAATAACTGGAATAAAGGATTAAAGAAATCTTATGTCTAGAAAGTAGATGAGAGAGTGTTTTGTATTATTTTGAGATATTAGGCATGTTTATATGCGTAATGGTGGTGATGATAGTAGATAAATTCATATGCAAGACAGGCTAGAACAGGGGTATCCAATCCTGTTCCTGGAAGGCCACTGCCCTGCAGAGTTTAGCTCCAACCCCAATTAAACACACCTGAACCAGCAAATCAAGGTTATACTTGGCATACTAGAAACTTCAGGGCAGTTGAGGCAAATTGGAGCTAAACTCTGCAGGACACCGGCCCTCCAGGACAGTGTTTGGACACCCCTGGGTTAGAATATGGAAACCCATTTCTGCCACATGCCTTGGTAAGTCATAATTATGATTCTGTTAAGTCATCACGACATAAAACTTTAAAATTCTGCCAAAAAGTCGAAACTGAGATAAGTCATAATTATGAGGTAAAAAGTTAAAATGATGAGATAAAAATCAAAACTATGAGAAAGTTATATTATGGCAAAGTTATGACAGTCATTTGAAAATTCAAAAAAAAAAAAAAAAAAGTCAATCATATCATAATGACTTTTTAATCTCATAATTCCATTTTTTTAACTCGTAATGAATTACTTAGTGTCATAGTTTTGACTTTTTATCTCATAATTAGGACTTTTTGTCTCATAATTATGATTTACCAAAGCATGATTTTTTTCTTTCTTCGGTGGCAGAAATGGGCTTCCATTCTGTTGAATCAGCATGACGTTAGAATGAACATAAAAATACATTGCTAAATACAGAGGTCTTGTTTGACTTTGAGAGGATACAGGTCACATGTCTGGGGTAAAGGGCAGCCGGAAATGATGCGTGGTACACTCAGGCAGTCCAAACACAGCAGATCATTCAGCCATTTCTCCGCAGGGTCCCCCTGGCCATAGCGGATAGACTCGTGGAGGATCACCTCATGAAGGGTTCGCGCTGCAGAGCAGGCAAGGCGTGGTTTACACATTATATACATATCAGCAATGAGAAAAAAAGTTCTTCTTCTTTCATATTTCTAAATCTGGTTCTTTTGCGGCAAGTCAAGAGGTACTATATTTCACCTGCGGCCAGTCTGGCTGTGCTGGTGTTTCTGTTCTCAGCCGAGAAGTTCAGCTGGCTGTCTGCACTCTGCTGCCTTAACTGCTGAATCAGCTTAAGAGACAGAGAGCGACCAGTGCCCTCATACCTGCATGTTAACGCGAGGATTACTGCATTGTTATTATAAAACATTGTAAAAAGATCTAACAGCTCTTCAAATACAGACCCGTTGATCGTAGATGCCATAAACACAAGGTAAGGCCCCAGCAGTTTCTTCACTAAAGGCAGCGGGATCGCAGCAGCCTCGTCGATGACTAGCAGCTCTGCCTGGCCTAACTTCACTGCATCAGCAGGGTGAATGTACTGCAGATCAAAACACATCAGCAAGACTTGAGGAAAATTATGAATGATTATTATAGAGTTATGAATGATGCAAAATGCACTATATGAACCCTGTTGTTTCTGCACTTCCACATATTTTTATATGTACTAAAGTGGAATAAACCAGCTCTAAACAAAGAAAGTATCTGAGATTCCACAATTTAACAAATATTTGCAAGAAAAAAATGAAAATTATGGAAAATAAATGCAGAGATGGAGGTTAGTATACCTGAATGGTCTGGCGATGTTCCTTGAAGATGTTAACACGAACCACGGCTTTGTTGAACTCTGGGTTCAGAGACTGGATTATTTCATAGTCCAGATGTTCCTAGAATTTACAAAAAAATCTGGTTTAAAGTAGGTTCCTGAAATGTATGCAAATGTCTGACTTAGAGTCTCCTGACAGATAACATTTTTGCCTATAATATATTTTTTTTAAATTATATCATTTACCAAATATTGAAGGAATGATCAGGGTTTCACTCATTTAACTCAAATTTCAATCAGGGTTATTACAGCTAACTACAAATGAAACTATTAAAACATTTAGCTAACTGAAATAAAATTAATATGAAAAAGTTAACAATTAAATATATATATATATTAATATTTAACCCTATGTTATTTCAGTTAGTTGCCAATGTTGTTATTTTGATGTAGTTTAAGCTGAAGTACTAAAATTAATAAAACTGAAATAGAAATTAATAAATACTAGACATAACTAATAGAGAATTACTAAAACTTTATCTAAAATCAGAATGAAAGCAGAACATTTTAAAACTATGTTATTTTTTAATTAAGACTAATTCAAAATAATAATAAAAACTGCAATAGTATATTATTGATACAAATATAACACTGGGTTCAACTGGTATTTAAAGTAACACATTTTTTTGTGAAAACATCTTATCTACCCTTATGTTCAGTGATGATTACCTGATACTGGAGAGCGTCAAAACCTTTAAATACGAACTCAAACAGCGTGTGCAGATTGTCTGGGCTGGGTGATGTGACAAACATATTTGAATAGCTGAGAAGAGAAGTACAACACAAACACAATAAGTTATTTATTAGCATAAATTGCAGTCAGGAGGCAAATGTAACAAGAAAAATTAGCTTATTCATGATACCCTACTACATACCCAAAAGCAACAGCTCCAGCTACAGCCAATCCCAGTGCAGCAGATTTGCCTCGACCGCGGGCAGCAGTAAGAGCTACAGTGCTCCGCAAGGTCTTCTCTGAAATAGCCTCGATGAACTTCAGCACTGCTTTGGCCTAAAGACATAAACACAGGCAAAATAAAATATTAAGTTGGGCCACGTGAAACAAATCACAAACAAAAGAAAAAGAGAGTTATTTTAATTATACCTGGTCCATAGTTTTACAGCTGTCCACGAGAACACCAACTGGCTGTGTGTCCTGTAAAGACTCCTTTAGGTCCTTTAGCTCTTGTTCCCTTGGAGACAGTCCATCATCCTGTTGGCAAATACAAAGATGATGGAATTCATATGAGCTAATAATCAAACAAAACACTGTCCAATTATGAACAAGAGTTACCTGCGTCTTTGGAGGGACAGGTTTGATGTTGGTAATGTGAGTGGAGATTGGCAGAATGTTTAGTTGGTCTTCGATTACAACGCATGTCTTACAGGAGGCAAGAGAAAGGATGAATCTGGGGAAAATGAGATTATATCATTTTTACATGCATTTTTTCTTACAGGACAGGATATGCACCTCAGATTAGGGCTGAAGGATGTAAATGAAATCAAAATCATGTGGAACATTTGTAGCAGAATCTGCTCATCAGAGTTTGGGTCACTTATAACATGCATTTGAGAACGCAACATGTTGTTAAAGAAGCTTTAAAGGCTCCCTGTGGTTGTCTATGAAAATAAAAGTTTGGAATATAAAAGAAATTAAGACTTAAATATTAGTATTGTAATTTTACAGTTGTACTGTAAAATGAGATTATTTTTCTTAAATACTTGATTTTTTTATTTGACTGTGAAATAGTATTACAATAGTAAAAGTTTCATGTTTTTTTATTTTTTTATTTAACGATAATCAAAATAAAATAATAAAATGAAATTATTATTATTATTATATTGATATATAAATCACAAAATATTCGGCCAAACTGTGCAGTCACACAAAAAATTACAAATTAAAACACAACCACAATTTTAATAAGAAGGAAAAAATATATACCGCAAATATTTTTTTCCCCACAAAATGCAGATATATATAAGTATATAAATAAATAACAGATATATAAATATTATAATCAGGGTTTTTGTCACTAAACGTCGAAAGACTGACCTTTCATTGAACCTTCCAACAACATCCTGGTGAGCCTCTGTCCTGTATCGAGAATGAACATCCTGAAAGAAAACATGCATTTTAATAATTATATTCACGTACAAATTGCCAGATTAATATTGGTATACAAACACTTAAGAGGCCATTCACCATTGTCATTGTGTACAGCTGCTTCAGTGAATTCATAGTCCTCAGAAGAATGACCACAATGCCCCCACCCTCCACAGTCTCAATGGTCCGAGCCAAGAGGTTGGGAGTGAGAGCTTCAAAGTCCTGTAACAAAAAGTGAGAAAAACTTCACCCTAAACTGCTGCAAACCCCATTGTACTACATACCTCCCATCAATTTTTACAAGTAAAAGTAAAAGGCCTTTTACTACAATTCTAAACCCCCCCCCCTTCAGGTTGTGGTACATGTGTCTTTTTGATATGAAATCTTTAGACTTTTATGAATATGACTTCCATATATCAGGCTTTACATATGTCTGAGAAGTTCGTCAATGGTATTACCTGCAGAACACACATGCCATAGGTGTTTCCCAGGATCTTGTGCGTTTCATTGTAGTAGCAGTATCGGATGTTGGTAGCAGCAATGAAGAGCTCAAAAGGATCATCCTTGTTTAGGTTCAGCGTGCCTGTTTTGATCTTCTTCTGCAGCTGTCGCATCCTCTTCTTTCGATTACTATGAAACAAAAGATTCATTTCTATAAAGGTTCCTACAATTTTATATACAATTCACAATCTGTGAAAAGTCAATGGAAACAAAGTCTAATTATATGAACAGGGGTCTGTCATCAAAGTTGTTTGTGAACCTACAATAAAATGTTCATATTACCTGCTGAAGCTAAGCTCCTTTTTGTAGCACCATAACACTGATGGCCGGGCTCTGACTGTTGCTTTAGATAGCATGTGGTGCAGAACGACAACCTGGATGCAAAATGCACATGAGTGAGGCTTAGCAAACGTCGTTACAGTATTACAATATTTTTAAACACTGTTATGTTTTACCTGATCTCTGCCACGATCACCAACTATAAAGAACATAGATCGATGGTGTTGAGCGACACCGTTTTCTATCTGGACTCGAATGCGATTGTCCACCTTCTTCCGAAAAGTTGCCATTGCTTCCCAAATGCACCCTGTCACCACGAACATGACAAAGTCAGCTTTAAATATTAAATGTATTAAGTGAAATGAAGTAAACACTGTAGTGCGTGTTAACATACTTTAAACACATTTTACATAGCGTTCAGACAAAACTAGGTTTATTTTTAAACATGTTTATTCATATCGCAAGACATACCTCAAATGTTCTACCGGTAAAGCAAAATACGCTGTTGAAGTCTTATATGCAACTTTTGGGCAATACAATTTCGCCTCATTTACAGCAGTCTATCATGCTCGTACATTCACGTGGGAACCCTCGGCGAAAGAACCCAGGTATGATGGGCCCCAAAACAGACATATAGCAGTCCACGATAACGCCTGTTCTTAATGACCGAATAACGCGCGTATTATTTTTATTTAATAAATTAGTGTCTGCGGTTGACATGACCTAAAAATATTTTAATTTTGCACACATCAGACTTAAACTACGGTTTTTTTTCTGTTTATATAATGTCAGAATCGTCAAGGCGGTAAACTTGTATCATTGTGGGAGTTGTAGTCTTTCTGTAGAAACATAATTTCGTTACATTGGCCCTCTATGAAACAAATTCAAACATTTAAAACTTACCGTTTCTGTATTTCTCTATAGATTTGTGCCACATCGTCCTCAGCGTGTACATGTTGTTACATTCATGGTTTGTGATGTGCTTTTGATTGTAATTGTTGCATTCAAAATGTGGGTGTGCAAGACTCATTAGAAGCCATGTTTCCTATGTCTTATTCTTTTTCTTTATAATCTTAAACATAACTTTTGTTCTGTACATCACCAGTGGTCATACACTGTACCTACATTAGTAGTGATATAACTCGTATAGATGCAGTATAGAAAGGGAGAGTCAATCATACAGCAGAGAATCCTGTGTTTGTAAGACATTTAAGACCACTTCTTATGTAAACGCATCTCCAATAAAGAATTTACTTGATGTTATAACATTTGCATATTGTGCAGATTTGTGTTTTCTAACCAAATGGCAGTGGTTCTAAGGTCCTCTAGGTTGATAGGCATTGTAAGGATGCCAAATATATTGACATCCAATAAAACCAAATATGTCTGGACTTATATTGTAATCATGGGGGGGTGGGGGGACTCAAACACCAAGACTCAAACAGCACTCCAGCATTTAATGCAACACATCTTTATTGAAACTCCTGAAGCAATATCACTTTATAAACAGAGTCTGGGAGCATCTTAATGTACCAAAAGAAACATATTAGAACCAAAATGAATTCGTGTGAACACAACAGTGGGGCAAAAAGAGAACTCCCAATCTTGGACCAGCTGTGGCAGGTATGAGTTTTATTTCCTACAAAAAAATAAAAATAAATTAAGTCTTTCAAGTTCACAGGTATCTGTTAGAAACAGGGTAGTTTTAAAATCTTGACGCTGGGTTTTCAGCTTGCTTTCTGAATCATTTTCTCCATTTTAACATATCAGGGTAGACGTTGTCCTATCAATTCCAGGAAGGTAAGAGAAGGGGGGGAAAAAACAGCCAGAACAAATACACTTCAGTATCTGAATGTTCACTGTGGTCCTGTGGTCCAGATGTAAGCTCAGTTCACAAGGCTTAAGACCGCATGGCTGGAGCATTTCCTCGAGAGACCCCTCGAGCCCCCTGGCCAGCACCACGTTTATAGTTCGGTTGGTAACCATCCTGTGGAGAGACAAATAAAAAGATTAAAGACGACGTCAATGTCAATGTCTCAACAGTATTTTGAGGATGTGTTGAGACTAGTGTTGTCAAAAGACCCGGTACTTCGGTACCAAGTCGGTACTAAAAAAATGAAAACGTTACGGTACCAGGTTTTTTTTAAGTACCGGTGGTACCGAGTACCCGGTCAACCCGGTTCTTGATGCGCTTATCCGAAAGGTGCGCAGATGCGCTCTCTTCATAAAAGCACTGAGACATGGCGACCTCAAAATGAGGAAACCCATCAAACTAACAAAACACTTTAAAGACAGACACCCAGATCAAATGAAAGCGTTCAAGCAGGTAAGTTTCATTTAAATTTTTCAGTGTTTCCCATACATTGATTTATTTGTGGCGCCCTTCACAATATCAAAACTGACCGCCACAAATAGATTTTACACAAGGCTTTGACTTCGTTGAATAAACATGAGCACTGCATGTGTCAAAGTCGAAACCTGGTGCGGGTGTTTTTATATCACTGTATTTCTGAAGGAAACCGACTGTCTTCAGAAAATTATGGATGTCATTCTCATTTCATCTGCCTGTAATGCCTGATAAAGCAGCGTTTGTGAGCGCAGCGCTTATTTGATTACAGCCATTACTGGGGGAAAACGCCATCTCTCCCACTCCAACAGCACCTCCTGTTGGCAGAGAATGAATTTGCATATATATGCCGCCACAAATAGAGTGCAAGTCTGTGGGAAACACCGCTCAGTTATGAATATTATTCAATATTTTAATTTGAATGTCGGATTGAATGAACATCGCTGTTATTAGAGTAGTTAATTGTTAGCATAAGCGCGGCTAACGCTAATATAATGAGCATTAGAATGAAAAACAAAAAAAAAACAGGAGGACATGATGATATTTACTATTTTTACACACCAGAGGCTTTTAAATGAATTGTGATTCTAAAATATGAGTGTTAGAGAACGTACAAATGGTTAACACTGTTTGTGTCATCAGTCAGAAAAGTAGTTCTGGGCTTTTTTTTTTTTTTAGCTAACTTAGTTGTTATTCTTGGCTGAATAACTCTAAGGGTTTAAAAGCCCTTTAAAATTAAATATGTACACAGTTTGGATTAAATGAAAGTATAGTCAAATTTTTTAATTAGCATGTTTTTGTGAGAACTGTGGATTTTCACTGGTATTGGTACCGAACACTGAAATTTTGGTACCGTGACAACACTAACATTTACATTTGGTATACATTTCTGCTATATACGTAATACCAGGCCTACTGCACAGTCTTTATGAGGTAAAATACAACAGAAACAATAAAACAGCATCACTCACAAGGATTTGGAAGCCATAGTTCCTCTGAACTGGGAATTCGGTCACATCGTAGCACGTGGACAGATCGACCTCTCCGTCCACATCAGCGGCCTGAGAAACATGAGGGACATTGTTAAACAGTCACATCATCAAAAAAATGCGTTTAATGGCTGATGAAAACACGTACCTCCTCAGCGATGGAGTCGCGGTAGAACCTCAGGCTCTGATCGGTCAGAACAAACCAGTGTTTCTTCCACTGAGAGACAGAAGCAGAACAAACCTTTTGAATAACCTCCATATTAAATATTCAAACATCACTGAAGCACAAGGACATCGATTCCTGGTTTGGC